>NW_019384653.1:695696-720089 GCF_000671375.1 Centruroides sculpturatus | reverse complement strand
CTTGCTGATTTTTTATGTCTAACTGTTAAATTAAAAAAAAAAATAATAATAGATTCATTATAAAAATCAGTTTACCGAACTCTTTAGAATATCTTACTACAAAACTAAACTCCCAGAACAATGTGTTAAACAGATATTTTTATTATAATGCATTGCAAATGCCTCAAAATCAATAATCACTCATATTAAAGTAATACTAATAATAAATACTTACCTTCAAAATTTATTAAAACAGAGTTCTATATCATATGAAACTAATTCAGTAATATTTTAAGATCATTTTTCAATATAACAAATACTTTTGAAAAAAAAAATATAGGAAAAAAGTTATGTATATATGAGAATAATAAGTCAATGAACTTTACTAAACATAAACTTGTAAATTTTTCGAAGATTTACTCTTATCTAGAGTTATGTCTAAATCAAACTTTTTGTCAAAGACAAACATTATAATAAAAATATTTACTTTCTGAAGATGATGATCTTGTATAAGGGGTTCTTGCAAAAGTTCTCGGCGAGGTATCGAACCAGTCTCTTATACGCAGTATTTATACCATCTCTTGACTCAAAAACAGAGGAAAAAAGATATTTCAAATTAGCAACTTTGAAAAACAAAAGTTATATATATAAATACAAAAACGAAATTCTTATATTTTTAAATTATTATTGGAAATTAACTGTTTTCAATTCATTTTTAAATATTTTGTTATTCAAGGTACGGTCTCCGTTTTACCATTATTCCCAAATCAATCGGATTCGGTTTATAGATAAACAATCGTATAATCGCGAGTTGTGGCGCGATCTTTAAATTACCCTACTTGATGTCAGGACCTGACATAAAGACAGAGATCTCTCGAACTTCGAGTCTTACCTTTAACAGTATAAGTATAGCCATTTTCGACAGTGAGCAGTGTCTTAACAACCCTGATCTCGTTTGCCTTCTTGTAGATGCGTATGAAAACAAGGTTAGTTTAATTTGTGCATTTTATTACAGTCTCAATTCCATTTCCTAAATAGTTCACTTTCTAAATTTCACAGAAAGTTTTTAATATTTCCGGCATCAGTAAATCAGAAAACGGATGGTGATTCTTTCGATTATAAAATTTCATCCTGTATTTTATAATATGTAAATTATGTTGTAATTACATTATCACAAGAATTATCACATTTAATTGTGATAAAACTTTTAACCGTAATATAATATGATATTCAGTATTCTGTATTATAAACATTTTTTTAATTTTCCAAAATATCGTTAAGGCTAAAATCATAAAATTTTCACAGAATCAATTTTACTTTTCAGTTGATTTTGTAAAATGCATATTTACACATAGAACACCCAGTTTCAATCCACTAACAATGTTTAAGTTAGCTCCTAAGCAATATTTCCAGAAGAATTTCTCATTGAGTTTCTGTAATTTTTTTATTCGTACAGCCCAACATATTTATTTATACAAAAATAATAGTATGTTATTAGACTGTTGCCTTACTTTTGTTGAGAACACTAACTGCCTACAGTCTTCTAGACTTCATTGCAAGAACTGGAATGACTTCAATTTTCTCGTTTCTAATGCTAATCGAATTTCTCTGTTCGGTTATTAGACACAAAAATATTCTAAGGATTAAATATAATATTTTCGACCTCTTCTTGTTTAATTAGTCAAAATAAGTAGGCCGAAAAGACTCAAACTGAAAACGTTTATTTATAAATTTCTGATTACAGAAGAAAATGAATAAAGACTACGTTTGGAAAGTTTCTGGAATCGATGTAAATATTTTTAAACTTTCACGCTAATGATTATTTAAATTATAATTTTTGAAATAAATTCGATAATTTTTTTACAGAACCCCAAAATAATGAGTCTTACAGAATCAAAAAAAGGAATAATTAACACTTGGTATTTTGATATAATGAAAATTTTACAAGAAAAGTTAAAGTTTAGGTAAGTTTTGTAATTTGTGGTAAGATATTAATAAGTAAAAACTATTTCAATGTTTTAAATAAAATACGGTAAGAAATAAAGCTAAATATATAGATATAAATATAAAAATATATATGTATATAGTTTTTACAAAAATCGATTATCTGTAGATACCAAGTAGTTCATCCAATACCTTCAACGTTTGGCAAAAAAGAAGAAAATGGCTCTTATTCTGGAATGGTTGGCCAAATTATGAATAAGGTAACTTTTGTATAGCGATTTTGAATTTCAAAACAAATGTTTTTCCTTAAAAATATAATTTCACGACATTCAAGATGAAATTAAATCTAAGGAAATAATTAATTATAAATCATTTAAATTTATGAAATTACAGAATGATTACCTTCATTCACTTAGTTAACAAAATTTTATAAGAATAATTTTAAAAAATTAAAANCAAAAAAATATACGTATTTTGGAAATGTTGAGTCGAATTAGTCTAGAATCGATTAATTTTATGAAAGAAAACCTTTCAAACAGCCGTAGTCCGTAAACTATGATTCCTACAAAATTGATTCATAAAGAACGGAACGTATCTACCGTCTTATAGGGGGATCTACTGTAATTAATTATAAATCATTTAAATTTATGAAATTACAGAATGATTACCTTCATTCACTTAGTTAACAAAATTTTATAAGAATAATTTAAAAAAATTAAAAACAATTTTATTATTGATTATGTTATTCTATACAGGATGGGTCTATTCCATTATATACATCTTTAGAACGCAATTACAATCACACACGATTAAATAGTACATTTGTTTATGTTCATGAACTTCTGTGATGAGGATAATGGTAGAGGAAAGAGTGAGAGTAACATGATTACAATGCAATGACAACGAATGAAAAAAAAGGTTTCGAGTAGAGAAGTAAAAGTCGGAATTTTAATATCTCAGTTGTTAGCAGAGGACGAAACGAGTAAAATGAATCACGAAGTTTGTGAAATTCTTAGCATAAAAACAGCGAGAATCAATGTTGTCAAACGTAACTGCATTACTAAAGTTTTTAATTACAGTGGTGCCTCGTATAACGTACGCCTGGAATAACGGACTTTTTGTTTGGCAATTACGTGACTCGGACTGGTTGCGAACAACAGACTGGCTGCGAACAACGGACTTTCCGTTCGACAGTTACGTGAGGCGAACAACGGACTTTCTGCGAACAAGTGCGAATGATGTTTCCACTCTTTTGCCGTTGCCAATGACAATCTGCTATTTTTATAATTTATTGATATTAGTATAATTAGAATATATTATTAGTATATCTGAAATATAGAGCTCCCGTTGGGATTCGGCTTGCTCCCTTGTTTATTACGTACATCACCTCAGTGCAGGGTATTTACATTTATTCAAGTGTTGTGCAAATCATGGCTTCTAAAAAACAGAAAGGTGATTTCAATTGAAACAAAGCACGAAATCATCAGAAGGAGTGAAAGTTGACAAAAACTTCATTGTCAAATGGGGAGAGGTTCAGGAGTTTACCAACACTCATTATCCAAACAGAGCTGAGGCCAACAAGATCAATGATCTCTACAATGACACCCTTGCCCGTCATTTCCGACAGGTGTTGAAGAAGAGAGAGAAACAGACCACCTTGGATATTTTTTTTCAAGAAGCCAGCAGGCAAAAAACAAAGGATGGAACAAGAGGAGTTGACCCTGCAAGTTCCGGTAGCCTCTCCTGAACCTGACTCCGATTAAAAAACAATAAAAAGAGACCTGCTGCAATGTGTAAAATGTCTGTATCTGTATGAATGTGTGAATAAAGTGTTCCTCCATGTTTTCCTCACAACATCTGACTACCCGGCATAATTGGTGACTGCTCCATTTTCATTTTTTATGGTACAGTACGGTTATTTTATGCTGCGGAACGAATTATATGTTTTAACATTGTATTTGTATGGAAAAATACGTTTCGCATAACGGACTTTCCTCTTAACGGACGTGCACCTGGAACGGATTAAGTACAGTAAGTTATACGAGGCACTACTGTATGTCGTTTGTTGCCGCAGTTAACGCTGAAGAAGTCGTAGAGAGAATATGTTACGCGCAAAAGTGAGACTGATATTGATTTTAAATACTTTAAATCTTCATATTTTTGAAATTTTTCAAGGCAAACCTGCAAGATCATTACAATTAACCCTATTGTTTAAACTTTAAACAATTGTTTAGCTGACTAACTATACTCATTCTGCTGTCAACGTTAATTTCAATTGTATTTTATTTAAATCACACGATATTAAACTTTTTGCAATAAATTTGCTTAGACGTCAGCTTTATGTATTTATTTTAAATAAACTTACACCACATACCTTTAATAAAACTTCGCACATAAGAATTTATCATTTTCTCTTTCTCAATTCTGGAACCTTCCTTGACGTTTCAGCCTTTAATCTTACTTAGAATTAGACGCGATTTGAGTTGCATGATGTGTGGGCACGAAAAAGTTTCCTAAATAAATCGTTTAATCATGCAATTAAAAGGGTATTAACGGAAAACACGTAATAACACGTTTGTTTTTATCGTTTATGTTAACAGAAAAATATTACATAGTTTAAATAACTAAAATTTATTTAAACAATTAAAAAAATATAAATAATTTTATGAATATAAAATACGTTTATCTTATTTATTTCGTTTAATAAAAGAGTAAATATAAATATTTAATTACTTCTATTTATTAAAAAGGATGAATTTCGATTTAATATCGCTTTAGGTTGCCGATATCACTGGTTTTCCTATTTCTCTCAAAAGCGACATGCCAGTGGATCACTCGACAATCGTAGTAGTGGATCCTGTTAGATTTTTTGTTGCTGAAACAAGAATGAAATCTGATTGGAAAAGTATTTCTCGACCTTTCTCTCTTGAGGTATATGTTTTGTTTGAAAATGTTGCTTAATATTTGCTAATATCAATATGAAATTGTGATATTCTATAATAAAACCATGCATCACGCCTTTATAAACAACATAACTTATCTTTTTACTGTATTCTTGACGAATTTTTAAGGAATTCATTTAAATATTTTATTTTCTCTACAGTCGGGATTCTACACTTTCAAAAGTGAAGTGATGCAACTTCATTAATTAATTCCTTCTCTTTCAGTTCGGAAGAATTCTGTAATTATTTTCAAAATAAACATATATTCACGAACCATAAGATAGTCACAGCTGATATTTATCAATTGATAGTCACAGCTGATATTTATCAATTGATAGTCACAGCTGATATTTATTAAGCAATAATTCACGATACTATTAACAATAATTTGAAATACAATATACTGTATACCATATATGAAAAATTCAGGTAAATATTCAATTCAGTTGAATATGTATGATGTAAAAGAGTAATGTGTAAGATGTAAAAGAGAACGCATTTAATTGTCATCTAACAATGACTTTTATGGAAAAACGATGCTTACCATTCAAATGAATAAGGTAACATTAACAGAACAAATGATTTTACATAGCACGGTAATAATTAAACATATTCCAAAAAATATTCATTCTTCGTGCATGTAAAATTTCGGAATAAAATTGTCTTACAGCAGACGCTATTATTTACAGAAGCTTCTTGTATTTGTCAATACGTAAAACACGTCAAATAAACTTTCTTTGCCATAAGACTAATTTATTTCCGAGGTGCAACATGGACAAAGGATGAAAACATATTAGACTCTCTTCAGTTATCTTTTGTGTACTTTAAAATATGTTTATTGTATTATCATTGCTAGACTTTTTTACTTTTTAATGTTAAAAGAAATGGTACTAGCATTATAAGTTAATTAAACTAAATGTTTTTATATATTTTTTCCTGCAACGTCGAATTATATGTTATAAACATTTGATATCGAGATAATGTGTTTTTCATAAATAGTTTAATGTTCACGGAAAATAACGTAAATTCTTTATCTTCTTATATAATATGTACTATATATATATATATTTCATTATATTAGCTTTGGATTGCACTGGGAGTTTCCATGATAGTACTTGGAATCATCTTACCTCAGATAATAAACCGTGGACAAAATATAAAGAAATCCAAACATTTTTGGTCCATAGAAACAGCTATTTTGTTTCTGTTTGCAACGTTTACCATGAACGGTTTGTATACAAGTATACAAAGTAATAGTTTCGAAAATATGCAGTACTTATTAATATATTATGTTTCTTATAACCATGTTTAGGAAGTAATTTGAACAATATTAAAGTTTTCTCTTCAAGATTGTCTATAGGAATCATTCTATTATCGATAGCTATATTTGGATTTTCTTATGCTGGAATCTTAATTTCGTTTCTGACAGCACCTTCTTATGAACCGATTCCAAGAACAATAAATCAATTAGCCACTGCCGTAAAAGATGGAAAATATACATGTGGAGCATTTCCACAAGGAACATTCTTCACTATACAGGTTAAGTAAATTTACATTCTTATAAACCATATATTCATTCATTATTGTTGATATTATAAAGTAAAAGTTTACTTTATAATATAAAATGTTTTGAAGCTATGTATTTATAAATATCATTTTCTGCAAATACTAGTGAAACTTTAAAGGAAATATTTAGAATTTCAATATATTTGTTTTATTCATATAAGGCAACGCAACACATGAGCGATCTGCCGAGGTGGAATGACTCCAGGGCGTTTTTTGTGTTAAATTGGTTCCTATTCAGGTGTTACTATTGTGAAAAAAAACCAAGAGATCACTTGGACAGGCCGTTGGCAAGATGCAAACACACGACCAAATTACAAGTGTTTGTGGATTTATCTACTCAGCCACTGATTATCAGTATTTCAATATAAAAATTTTTGTACCGCATTTTTGCGAATTGATCTGCTAGCAGCATATAAACGGGAAGACCTGCATGCCAGAAATCCCAGGGATACTGGCATGCCAAATAAAATGCGAGAAAAAAAATAAAATTAATCACATCTATCAATACTACTTGTTAATTAAATGTTAAAGAAAACATTGTTTCCACTACAATATAATAATAACATTGTAATTTGACTAACTAAAAATCAGGAGGAGAGGTTTCTCACATTTTCAACATTTCTCACATTCTCACAATTTACACAGATTTCAAAATTCATTTCGCTTTTGCATAAATACTCATGAGTATTCTTTGTGCATGAGTATTCTCTGTGTGAGCAAGAGGGACAACACAGAGAATACTCTCATAGCCACATGACCTTATTCGCTTGGTTTTCCCTCTCTTATTGTTTTCTTTCTATTCTTACATTTCTCGTGTCTGCATAAACTCAGCCTTATAATTTTAGAATAACCCTTTGCATATATAATATATATTTTATATTGATTTATTGTTCACTTTATGGAGTGAAAATTTAAATTGTTTTTCTAAATAATTCATTAACCAACTCGATAAAATTAAATATTCTAGTTCTTACAAAACAATATTAATGTATATATAAATGTAATATAAATATATTATATTTCAGGGAAAAAAATCAATCGATATAAAAATATTACAAGACTATATAGAAAAACATCCAGATACAATACTTTCAAATCCACTAGCTGTGGCTACCAAGATGAAAAATGAACGTTACGCATATATTTCGGCAGAGGTATTTGGGAGAGGAAAAGTTATGCCGTTATGTGAAAAAAAGACGTCACTAAGTGAGGATAGTTTTATTACAGTCGTTGCAGCATACTTACTTAGAAAAGATTTTCCATACAAACACGCTCTAAACAAAGTGTAAGAATGTTAAAGTATTGTTGCTAATACAATTGTGCCAGATATATTCTGATGTATTATATTTTCTTAAATTTAGATTATCTCGTTTATTTGAAACTGGAATTATTCAATATATATCGGAGAAAGAGTATTCACACCTTCCTGAAGATGACCAAGAAGATGATCCGCTAAAGTTAGAAGATCTTACAGGAACTTTCGCTGTTCTCGTTATTGGATATATATTATCTCTTCTTTGTTTTATTAGTGAACTGATAATTGGATGTTACGCTAAGTTTAATGGAATTATTTATTATTGAAGACGTATAATCTATACATCAATTATTTTATGAAAATTGCAGTGTTATGTATACTTGTTTATAATCACTGGTTTGTGTCGTTTTTTCAATTTTGATCGCTCTTAAATTAATAATTTATCTTTAGTATTGTGAAAAGTAGTAAAGAGCAGTCGAAAGAAAGTAATCTATTGAATGTATTCTCTTCATTTATTAGTACAAGTAAACTTTATATAACTCATTGAAATTAATGCTTTCTTATTGAAGTAAATTGAAAATTTGAAAAAAATTCTGCACACACACATATATATATATGCAGAATTTTTTATATTATACATATATATATATATTAATCAAACTCATTAAATACTAAGTAGCACTTATTGTACTATAATATTTTATTAATCACGTAATCTTTCATTGCACCTAATGTTAAAATGGCTCAGAAATTTATCTGTTTAATATACGAAAGTTTAAAATTTCAGATAATCTGATAAATTCTCATATTGTATAACGATTTTGAAACTTTTAAAATATCTGAATGCACTTGTTAACGGAATTATTTTCTGTACTTTATTTGTTTTCTTCTGTGTGACTTTTAAGCTATTTTGTTCGAAGCTATAGTTTGAGTTAAATGAAAGAACTGTACAAGTGTCAACGAAGTGAAGATTAAGCACAGCGCACTTTTCACAAATATTCAGTTTGTATCAGTCTATTTGCTTTATAAAAATTTCATGCATGTGATTAATAAATAAGTATGTCATGTTGGTAGTGTTTGGAACCAATCCGGCAGAAAATCAGCTGTCTTTCTTATTTGATTTTTTCACGTAATTTGTACTGCATTTTTTAATTAATTTCACACAAGTAGTCTTTTTTATACGTAGATATGTATTTATGACTTTCCAATGTATTAATAAGTATTTATTTTCACACTGAGTAGCAGTACATTGTACAATAGTTAAAGATTAATTCATATTTATTATTATCTTAGATATAATTACAATAACAAGATTAATCGACTTCTATATATTCAGGTCGTATTTAATTTAATTAATTAATTAATTAAATGTATTTCGTAGTAGCTTAAATAATTATTTCTTAATGAAAATATCTATTTTTGCAATTTATTCGTACTTTGTATTTCTTGCCACAGTGTATCTTCTCCTGTACCATTTATTAATAAATAAAGATTATATTAAATAAATAGCTATTTCATTAATTAGTTTAAAATTTCCAATTTTAAACTATTTTTTAATATACATCCACATTTAACATTATAATTGTAATATTAAAAATATGAAACGTAATAAACGAATTAAATTTCTGTGCATATATTGTCTGCTTGGTCCTTGTTTATCAATAAGACTTATTATACTGCTAAAAGTATCTGATTAGCAAAGAGGGGGAAATATTAGTCAAAACAAAATATCTTTATTGTCTCCTGTGGACACTTTTTTGTGTTTCAGACTGATAGAAGCCCCTCTTTAGCAAATTTACATTAAATAGATGAATAAGAGGAGTCTTCAGGTTCCGAACACACAAAAAAAGAGAGTACAGGTGAAAATAAATATATTTTGTTTTGACTTTTGAATAAGATCTTCTCTCTTTGCAAATCGGAAACTTCACCAGTATAAGTTCTATTAATAAACAAAATCCAAGTAGACAATATATGCAGAAAAATGTAAAACAGTAAGAACAAAGAGGTAAAAAAGAATTAAACTAAGTAAATGTAGCCAGTTGACAAAATTGCCAGGATGATTACATATTTGTCACTAAATGTAATCTAGTTGAATGTAAAAATACATATGTTTTAGTATGAGAATATTTTCATGTGAATTTCACACATTCATGAACAATATATTGTGTCAAAATTATAAATAGTATTTTGTTCTATATATTTTACTATTTATGTTATCTAAACTTGCCAATAGTTATTTAATTTTTTCATTTCTTAAATTTTATTTTACTTTGTGTTTACTCTGAAAAAATTAATTCATCCTTCTTGCTGGAAAAGAGTCGCGATAGCTTGTATTTTCCACTTTCTTAAGTGGAATTACGAACTAAAAGAATGGCAAAGAAGTTAGTATAAGAACAGAGAACGTCTACTCATCTATAAATGTAATAAATGTGCCCAGCCATATAATCTATAAACGTATTTGCTTAAAAGTACTAAAATGAGATGATCTGAATTGAAGGATGCTATTTTAATTATATAGCTCTAATACAAAAATACTTAAAGTTAGGAATTATTAGCTGAGTATATTTACTGTTTACATTTACTGGAAATTCAAATATTTTTGTACTGTTATTCGGAACTTTTGTACTTTACCATTTCATACAAGAAATTGCTATTTTAATTATGAACGTATTAGATGCCATTTACTTTAAAGTAAATATGTAAATGTTTCAATTTACCCCCATTAATAATTTGAGCTAATTTATAACTCATTTTATGTTATTTATATAATCACACATATAATCATATTTTTTCCAACAGTGGAAGCATTGCTGGGAAATGTGCGTAAACTCAGAATAGGTATACTTTGAAGGGGTTCTTACTTCATATATGAAAATTAACACTCTGTTAATATTAAAATGCTTCTTATATGCAATTCAATTAACACATTACTTCTACAGATTCATCTTCTCATAACTTCAGTTCGAAAAGAAAGAATCTCCAGATATCATCATCCAAAAATAAAAACGTAATAAAAATAAAAACGTAATAAAAAGAAGTGTAAAGTTCATGTTTCACTTTTTCGACCATTATAGCATAGTTTATCACGAATATGCACTCATGAAAAACTCTGATAAAGGGAAACTACCTGACTGTTTATGTCATTCATGAAATGCTGTTAGGTGCATGAGACCACAGCAATGGTAGTCTGGCAAATGGTTAATTTATCACGACAATGTTTCAGCTCACAAATCGTATATCATCCAGACATTCCTTGCAAAACAGGGTATTGTATATAAACAGTAGTCTCCTTATTCTTCAGACATTGCTACAGTTATATCCTTTCCAAAATCAAGATGCCACTCAAAAAAAAAAAATATTTCAGGACCCAGACAAGATCAACAATAACGTTACAAAACCTCTGATGGAGATCCCAATAAATGACTTCAAAAATTTTTTCCAACAGTGGAAGCATTGCTGGGAAATGTGCGTAAACTCAGAATAGGATTACTTTGAAGGGGTTCTTACTTCATATATGAAAATTAACACTCTGTTAATATTAAAATGCTTCTTATATGCAATTCAATTAACACATTACTTCTANATATAAACAGTAGTCTCCTTATTCTTCAGACATTGCTACAGTTATATCCTTTCCAAAATCAAGATGCCACTCAAAAAAAAAAAATATTTCAGGACCCAGACAAGATCAACAATAACGTTACAAAACCTCTGATGGAGATCCCAATAAATGACTTCAAAAAATTTTTCCAACAGTCGAAGCATAGCTGGGAAATGTGCGTAAACTCAGAATAGGTATACTTTGAAGGGTTTCTTACTTCATATATGAAAATTAACACCCTGTTAATATTAAAATGTTTCTTATATGCAATTCAATTAGCACATTATTTCTACAGATTCACCTTCTCATAACTTCAGTTCAAAAAGAAAGAATCTCCAGATATCATCATCCAAAAATAAAAACGTAATAAAATTTTCGTGGATTTTGTCAAATTTAAATTTTATTTTTTTAAGTTATTTATTTGTTTACATAAATACAATAAATGTGTATTTTCAAAAAAATGTTTATTTATTCTAATTTAAGCGTACAGTTATTTATCACAATTCGTAAGCTACGATTTGTATACAAACTATAATACATATAAAACGTTCTGAGAGAGTAAGTATAATACCTCTGGAAGATAATATCCGATGACTTCGGATCTGGTCGAGGTAGTATAACGTCCGGGAATTTCCCTGTAGATGGGTTATGGAGGAGTGGCGAGACAAGGGCTGCCAAGACAAGAGCTTCTGTCCAGCTTCGAGAGTGGAGTCCTTTATATTTTCATCGGGTGTGCGAATTTGATCAGTTGATTCTCTGTCATTGCTGCACTCTCCTGGCCGTCAGAAGATTTTGTCACGGGATTTTGACGACTTGGACAAATGTTTATTTTTCTTTTGTTATTCGATTCTGATGTTTAAGTTGTGACTCACAAATACGCACAGGTAGTTGTTAGTTGTTATCGTTTCTTAAATAAATGTGGGAATCCGGAGTAAAGAGAGGGTTACCTCTCACCCATATTCGGCATCAGATCTGGATGGTCTGCCCACAATGTCGCTGGATGGGATTATAATATTTTTTTGGGAACAGAAAGTTCTTGTGATCTTCCTGTTGATTTTTCCTGACACCAGTTTAATTAAAAAGTACTAATTATATGCAGCAACATATAATCTTACTTATATTCTTTTAATAATTCATTTTCTAAAGTTTTCTAGCAGCTTTATTTATGATATTTGTTCTTTTGTGAATCTCTTCCTAACATGCTTTTTTATTTTTTATATTCAGTTTTATTACAAAAAAGGAACAACAAATTTATTTAATAATAAAAAATTTCGAAAAATTGATAATTATTTACAGTAGACCTCACTATAATGCGGGTTTATATAATGCAGATTCGTATTTTGTGGCGAAAAAATTGCGACCGTATTCATATAAAGACGCTAAAAGAGACTCGTAAAATGCGGTTAAACGTCATCACCGACTCGTGTCGTGACAGGATTGGTCGAATCTGGACCAATAGTGGACGAGCAGCCGAACTATTTACACGCTACAGAGAGTTTAGGCGGGTAAGTTGAGTTTATCATCGTCTGTACAGTATATAAATTAGGTACTGTAAGTCTAATACAGTACTGTAATTTTATACATTTCTTGTGAAAAAACATTTCTTATTCAATGGCCATAAAAATTATTTCTATAATAATGTCTTCAAAGTTCAACGAATTTTTCGCAGAAAAATAAGTTATCAGAAATCGTGCCCGCCGTTTGGTGCGCTGCTCCGCGACGAAAACAAGCTTAAGCAATGGCGTTGTGGAACGGAGCGCACTCGGTAAGTAATCCTACAATTTTTGTTTATAGCATAGTGTATACGGATTATTCCCAAAAACTTATACGTGTTTTGGAAATGTTGAGTGAAATTAGTTTAGAATCGATTAATTTTATGGAAGAAAACCTTTCAAACACCCGTAGTCCGTATACTGCACACGTGCTGGGCTGTGATCGGCTCGTGTATTTAAGGATTTCAACAACGCGAAATTCTTATAAAGTGGAACGTATCTACTGCGTTATAGAGGGGTCGACTGTATATGTTAAACTAGCTGTTACTTGCAACTTCGCCTGCGGGGGTTTTGCAAGCAAACCCCTATTATATTCAGTATTTCAACAACAATAATAATTGTTATATAACACCTATCGCTGAGAATAATGAGAACTGTTGAGAATCAAACAAACTGTTTTCAATTTGATCAGTTTTCTGGAACGTTTACAATCGTTCTATAATCGAACCGATACGCAATAACAAATTCGAATTTAAAAAGGTTCGAGCATTTGGTTAAAAAATTGAAATACAATAAAATTGATAACAATATCTGAAATGTAATCAATTTAATACACCTAAGTACTCAATGAAGACTAAACGTAGTTGAAAACAAAAAATCGCATCTAAAATAGTACAGTAGAAGCCGTTCTTCCAGTTAAGCCTTAATGCTCTACCCTCGCGGGAGAATTTCGAAAAATCCCTTCTTAGTGTGCATATCCATGACGTACCCTAACTGTGAACCAAATTTTACTTCTTTAGGTTCAGCGGTTTGGCCTGGGCGATGATGAATCAATCAGTCACCCAGTCAGTCAATCAGTCAGGACAAGTAATTTTACATATTTAGATAATACATCAAAGACTGTTGAAAAAATTTCATTAGTTTCGATTTTAGTGCCACATAAAACTAAACTTATAGATACAGTAGAACCTCGATTATCCGCCCTAATTGGAGACTGGGGTTGGTCGGATTAATTGAAAAGTCGGATAACCAAAAAGTATGAAAAAATCCATTATTAGTGTAGTATATTATTATATCCCATGTAATTAGTATATTAGTATATTAGTATATCGCTATTAACCTATTTTGCGTTGAATTTTCATTGATGTTAAGCCTAACAAAAATTTTTTAAAATAATAATCGTCGCTATTGTATCGTTAAAAATTAGAAAATTAAGCTTCGTTTAAATACTGGCTCCCTTTCATGGTCGAATGAGTGTTGCCAGCTAAAACACGTAAAAATAATATTAAAGTAGCCAAGACATAGCCAAATATTGTAGCGCCACATCACTAGCGGACATTTGAAATTTGCCGACTAGGACGGTCGGTTAACCGAGGTGTCGGTTAATCGGGNAGCACTAATTTTATACATTTCTTGTGAAAAAAACATTTCTTATTCAACGGCCATAAAAATTATTTATATTAATGATGTCTCCAAAGGTCAACGAATTTTTCGCAGAAAAATAAGTTATCAGAAATCGCGCCCGCCGTTTGGTGCGCTGCTCCGCGACGAAAACAAGCTTAAGCAAACGGTGCGCACTCGGTAAGTAATCCTACAATTTTTGTTTATAGCATAGTTTATATGAATTATTCCCAAAAACTTATACGTGTTTTAGAAATGTTGAGTGAAATTAGTTTAGAATCGATTAATTTTATGGAAGAAAACCTTTCAAACAGCCGTAGTCCGTAAACTGCACACGTGCTGGGCTGTGATTGGCTCGTGTATTTAAGGATTCCAACAACGCGAAATTCTTATAAAGTGGAACGTATCTACCGCGTTATAGAGGGGTCGACTGTATTTGTTAAACTAGCTGTTACCTGCAACTTCGCCCGCGGGGGTTTTGCAAGCAAACCCCATTTATATTCAGTATTTCAACAACAATAATAATTGTTATATAACACCTACCGCTGAGAATAATGAGAACTGTTGAGAATCAATCAAACTGTTTTCAATTTGATCAGTTTTCTGGAACGTTTACAATCGTTCTATAATCGAACCGATACGCAATAACAAATTCGAATTTAAAAAGGTTCGAGCATTTGGTTAAAAAATTGAAATACAAAAAAAATTGATAACAATATCTGAAATGTAATCAATTTAATACGCCTAAGTACTCAATGAAGACTAAACGTAAACAAAACTAAAGTTGAAAACAAAAAATCGCATCTAAAATAGTACAGTAGAAGCCATTCTTCCAGTTAAGCCTTAATGCTCTAACCCCCGCGGGAGAATTTCGAAAAATCTCTTCTTAGTGTGCATATCCATGACGTACCCTAACTGTGTACCAAATTTCACTTCTTTAGGTTCAGCGGTTTGGCCTGGGCGATGATGAATCAATCAGTCACCTAGTCAGTCAATCAGTCAGGACAAGTAATTTTATGTATTTAGATAATACATCAAAGACTGTTGAAAAAATTTCATTAGTTTTGATTTTAGTGCCACATAAAACTAAACTTATAGATACTAAAAGTACATTAAATGAATTAATGTTTATTTTTATTATTTAGGCAGATTTGAAGTAAGATATTTATAGTATTGTATTGTAAAATTGATTTTTTCGAACAATTTACGAATTTTGTAAACTTTACTGTATGTTTGCAAGTTAAAGTAATATAACTGTTTATTCAAATAAAACATTTTCCCAATGCTCTATTGTTATATAAAAGCCATAAAAGAATGTGACGTGAGATTTATGTCACACATATTGAATTTTGGTAAAGATTTTCAAAATATAGCAATCAAGTAATTATATAGTTTCGTTATAAATATAGTTTTGTTGAATATTATTATGCACAAGTGTACAATGTAATGATACTTAATGGTATTTAAGACGAAAATATTTTTAGTAAATGATAGTTAAGATTAATACCCATTTTATTCTCGTTTACAAAGAATAGCTTAAAATTATATAGTTATGAATTGAATGATTGCCAATACATTAAACGAATATAACTTCCAATTCGAAATTATAGTAAATTTAGGTAGAAGTGATTTTTTACAGTTTGAAAATAAAACAGACCACCAGTCAAATTGCAAACACGTGCGGAACATTAGACCAAATTTACTGAATCTTTTGAATATCCTTTTTGTAATAAATTATTGTTCTTAGCAACACTCACGGAATCAACCAATTATCTACATTATCGAAACTATACGGAGAACAATAAAATTTAAATGCACGCAACTTTAATACTATATATTAGAATCAATTATATATTTTAATACTCTGCATTATCTGCATGTGAGCTTATTGTTGATTCGGCGCTGCTTTATACTAGAAGAAGTAAAGTTGACGTCTTGCATTAATGTTGAGAAAAATATCCTCTTCTTTTATATTCGTTTTTGTTTTAATGAACATATCTGTTTATGATTGTTGAAAATAAGAAGATTTAAGGTAAATGAAATCATATTTTTTGAATAATATTAGTCTGTAGAATTTACTAACATATTATGTGTGTTTCAATTTTAAAAAGTTCATTATGTAAAAATACATTTAAAATGTCATCAATGCAATATACTAATTGTTATTTGTATAAGCATATTAATTACAATAATATAATATATATAAACTGTGATATTGAATTTTAGATTTTTTTCAAATTTTATTCTTTAATATAACACCTTTAAAAAGTTTTATATTAAGGCCTGACTAGTATTAATTATAAGAGTTTAGAATATTAATAATTAATTCTTTACTGTAATAACAAAAGTTGAATGTGAAATGTTTCGAAAAAAGCCCTAAATGTATCGGTATTTCCATTCTGCAAAGTGAGTATTCTTTCAATTAGCTAAGCGAAATAAAATATATTTGGATATTTACATAAAAATAGTACAAATAAAATTTGAAGTATGTGATTTTTCTGTTAAATTTATTTATTATTAATATCTGTTATGTATTGCTTTGTTTTTAATAAGGACTAAATTATTTTTGACCCATTTAAGTAGATACTTTACTGGTTCTAATTTTGTAATATTAGTTTAATTGAAAATCATATACAGTAGACCCCCTAAAACGCTTAGATACGTTCCACGCTAATCGAATTTTACGTTGTAGGAATTATTAAATACATGAGCCAATCGCAGCCCGATAGGTGTGAACTTTACAGACTAAGGCTGTTTGAAAGGTTTTCTTATATAAAATTAACCGATTCTAGACTAATTCCACTCAACATTTCCAAAACACGTATAATTTTTTGGGAATAATCTGTATAAACTATGCTATAAACAAAAAGTTATAGGATTACTTACCGGGTGTGCACCATTCGACTACGCCCGTTGTTCAAAGCTTGTCTTCGTCGCGGAACAGCACACGAAACGGCGGCCGCGATTTCTGATAAATAATTTTCGCAGAAAAATAACTTGACCTTTGGAGACATCATTAATATAAATAATTTTTATGGCCGTTGAATAAGAAGTGTTTCTTTCACAAGAAATGTATAAAATTAGTGCTGTATTAGACTTACGGTACCTAATTTACATACTGTACAGACGATAATAAACTCAACTTACTAGCCTAAAATCTCCGTAGCGTGTTGCCAGGCGGCAGAAAGCATATATATAATTATAATAAAGTTACAATAAATTAAGTTAATATATAATTATATATACAGTACCTAATTTATATATAATTAATATATAATTATATGTACAGTACCTAATTTATATATAATTTATATATAATACTAAACAGACGATAGCAAACTCAATTTAGCCGCTCCGTAGCGTGGCGCAGGGTCGGAGGAAAGTAGTTCGGCTGCTCATCCACTATTGGTCCAGATTCTATCAATCTTGTCGCGAAACGACGTTATAGGAGGTACTTTATACGAATGTGGCTACAATTTTTTCGCTACGTTATAGGAATTGTCGTTATAGGAACGCACGTTATAGGGGGGTCGACTGTAATACTAAACAAAAAATATTCTATACTAGCAGATGAGCCCGCTGTTGCTCGGGCAAAAAGTAACGATAGCGAAGGTTAAGATTATTAGATTATGAAGATCTTATCCGTTTTCACCATGTGCAAACATTTCATTTCCCTCTTCTGAGACTAATGTTACAAATTTTAGATGGTCTAAAAATGTGTTCGAGTTTCTGCAAAAACGCAAAACACCGCATCTAAAATAGTACAGTAGAAGCCGAGTTCTTCAGGGTTATCCTTAATTTATTTGAATAAAAATTTGTGTTCTCCACCTCAAACTAGTAGTGGCTTGCCCCTATACACCATACTTTTCCGTTCCAAGTGGATCGTACCTGTCATCTATTAACTGCTTTCAGGGGAGAAGATTAAATTTGAAATAATGTGATTTTCGAATTGAATAGGACGTTCATATACAGTTAATCTTGGGCCACAGCCCCTATGCCTTCCATATTTTGTATCATTTTTCATTTGTCTAACTGTGTTCTCGACATTAAGAGACGACAAGCAGACAGCAAGACGACAGTGCAAATTTATATGTTAAAAAAATTTTAAATTTTAAAATAATTCTTATTATACTAAATAATTACTACAAACTCCAAAAATAGTTTAAAAATACAAATATTTTAAATAATTAATTTTTTAAACTAACTTTATTTGCAGTCTTGTATAAATGATAACAGAAAAACATGAAAGCAATTAAATAAAAAATTTAAGGAACTGTGTGCTCAATACTTGAGTAACATAAGACAAAAATGCAGAATACAGTATAGTAATTACATAGACATAAGTACAGAATAAAGCGAGGAATTGCCTTTGGGTTTTATTACTACTTTAGTACATTTCTGTATTGAAGCAAATAACTTTTCACATACGTTTATAGGTACAGTCGAACCCCTATAACACGGGTTCCTATAGTTCGGATTACTATATCACGGCGAAAAAAATTGCGACAGTATTCGTACAAACATGCTAAAAAACACGTATAATTCGGTAAAATGTCATCGCNTGTTCGAGTTTCTGCAAAAACGCAAAACACCGCATCTAAAATAGTACAGTAGAAGCCGAGTTCTTCAGGGTTATCCTTAATTTATTTGATTAAAAATTTGTGTTCTCCACCTCAAACTAGTAGTGGCTTGCCCCTATACACCATACTTTTCCGTTCCAAGTGGATCGTACCTGTCATCTGTTAACTGCTTTCAGGGGAGAAGATTAAATTTGAAATAATGTGATTTTCGAATTGAATAGGACGTTCATATACAGTTAATCTTGGGCCACAGCCCCTATGCCTTCCATATTTTGTATCATTTTTCATTTGTCTAACTGTGTTCTCGACATTAAGAGACGACAAGCAGACAGCAAGACGACAGTGCAAATTTATATGTTAAAAAAATTTTAAATTTTAAAATAATTCTTATTATACTAAATAATTACTACAAACTCCAAAAATAGTTTAAAAATACAAATATTTTAAATAATTAATTTTTTAAACTAACTTTATTTGCAATCTTGTATAAATGATAACAGAAAAACATGAAAGCAATTAAATAAAAAATTTAAGGAACTGTGTGCTCAATACTTGAGTAACATAAGACAAAAATGCAGAATACAGTATAGTAATTACATAGACATAAGTACAGAATAAAGCGAGGAATTGCCTTTGGGTTTTATTACTACTTTAGTACATTTCTGTATTGAAGCAAATAACTTTTCACATACGTTTATAGGTACAGTCGAACCCCTATAACACGGGTTCCTATAGTTCGGATTACTATATCACGGCGAAAAAAATTGCGACAGTATTCGTACAAACATGCTAAAAAACACGTATAATTCGGTAAAATGTCATCGCCGACTCGTGTTGCGACAGGATTCGTCGAATCTAGACCAATAGCGGATATTGCATAAACAGTTGAGTTTAAACGAGCAGCGGACCTACTAAAAACCATCTATTATTTAACGTCCATAAAAATTATATTTATATTAATGATGTCTCCAAAGTTCAGCGAATTTTTCGCAAAAAATAACTTATCAGGAAACACGCAAGCGCCATTCGATGACAATCTCCACGACGAAAACAAGCTTAAGCAACGGCGTAGTCGAACGGTGCACACTCGGTAAGTAATCCTACAATTTTTTGTTCATACCATAGTTTATATGGATTATTCCGAAAAAAATTATACGTAATTTGAAAATGTTGAGTCGAATTAGTCTAGTATCCAGTGGTGATATTCAGTGGGTTCGCACAGGTTCGGCCGAACCCGTTGTAAACATTTTCAGAGTTTTCCGAACCTTGTTAAACACACGTAACATTTCTCAGTGGTTTTGTTTCTGTTAAAAAATATATTAAAATATACGTATTATACTCTGTAACACTACAAAACTAGTCTTATACCCCGTTCGCCTTGATGCGATCTCCCCCGACCGTTTCAATCTCGACTGAAACGAGATTCAATCGCGGTCCACTCAAGAGAGTTCTTGAAACTTGATCCAGGGGCCATATTCTGGATACTATCTCTGGTCTCTCGTCTCTCACAAGACGGTCGCTGATTGGCTAATCATTTGGATTAGCCAATCTGCGACCGGCTTGCGAGAGACCAGAGACAGTGACCAGAATACGGCCCCAGCATAAGAGAGATCCCACAATANTCGCAAAAAAAAATAATTTATCAGGAAGCACGAGAGCGCCATTCGATGACAAGCTCAACGACGAAAACAAGCTTAAGCAATGGCGTCGTCGAACGGTGCACGCTCGGTAAGTAATCCTACGATTTTTTGTTTATAGCATAGTTTATATGGATTATTCCCAAAAAAATTATACGTATTCTGGAAATGTTTAGTCGAATTAGTCTAGTATCAATGAATTTTATGGAAGAAAACCTTAACAGCCGTAGTCCGTAAACTGCATAAGTGCCGGGCTGTGATTGGCTGGAGTGAAGATCTTATTGCCGTTCCTTCCAACTCCGTTTTGTTCAGTTGTTTTCTTGTGTTTCACGACTCGATGTAATGAATCAGGTTCGGTAGAAAGCATACCTCCACACTCAAATTGAATATATTTACAGTTTATTTACAGTAGTAGAAAGTACAAGTTAGAAGACATAGTATATGTACAAGATGACCATGCGTAGTGAATTCACGTGCCAGGTTGGCGTCTGGAAACTAATAATCTTTGGAGAGACCTCAGTCAGATTGTGGAGTCGGCTCAACTGCATGGTCGGTCCGGTCTCAGCACTAACCCGTCTCTGAGAAGATTAACAGAGGAGAACACTCTCTCTTTACGCTCAGTGGGCTTCCCAAGTGCCTGAGACAACCGTGTATCAGTCTCTTGCCCTTCTCTCTTTGACTCTCGTTCGCCCCGCACATTAAGGGATTTTGGAACGGGAACTCCCGACCAATCACAACCCTTTTTTATGCCCGAACAGCTTACACTCAGGTCCGCCGTCCTCCGACGAGAGTGAAGCTTACACAAACGTCCGCCACTTGTTTATGTTCGTTTGTTTAAAATATGGCAACTGTACTACCGTCTGACTGCAGGTGGGTCCAATTAACAAAGCCGGCGCTTTCTTTGTTTCCTCTTGTTTACAAGTCAATACTTTACAAGTGGTATTACCCGACCGCACGTGAGTCCAATTGACGACGTCGCGCCTCTTTTGTCCCCACTCCGCTAAAAGGTCACTACTTTACAGCTGGACTCGTAGAAAATGGATTCATAAACACCGGAATGTATCCATCGTGTTATAGGGGGGTCGACTGTATTTTTGTTCAGCTAGCTCGAATAGCGCTGTTCAATTCAGACAATAAAGACGTTTTCTTTTTTCGAACTGGTTTTTTCAAAACATTTCACAACTTCTCTATTGAATTTGAATCCAGGCTCTTTAGTGGCCAATTTAGATGAGAAATGTTTTTATCTATAATCTAATTGCGAACTGTTTTAACATGGTAGCAGAATGCATTCTAACCTCGATAAAATCAGAATTAAAAATTTGTTCCTCTGCTGTTGTTAGGAAAAAATTGTGTAAATCTTCAAAAGTAAACCCGTGATTTACGGTAGTTGTTGGCATTTTCCAAATATTCAGGTCCTCTTACTATCGTGACATCCAATACAGCAAATTCGTTTGAAAATTTTGTTTTCGAAACAAGGCATTCTGACAACTATTCCATTGGATTATCTCTCCGAAATATACTGCCATTTTTATCTTTATATTCCATGAAAATATATTATTCTTCAGAGAACATAACTTGTTTCCAATTCATTAAATTTTAACTCTGGTAAGCTTTGCCGACTGTAGCATAGCTTTCTATGATTCACGATTACATATGATTTCTTTTTTTGATTTTATTGATATGTAACCACATTCATTTGATTGGCCAGTTGTTTTTTCGGATACATGCATATCAGCTGCTCCCCATTCAGAAGTTATAACATTCCCCTTTAACGATTTTGATGGCATTCTTCTCTTATTTGTCGTAGTTATGGAGGGATAACCACATCTATTTTAATTGGAAACAGTGCTTTGTACTCTATATTTAGCTATTATTCCAAACACCGCACTTTGTATACATTGCTCATGTTTGGCAGTGCTGTGCTGTTTTTCACCATGCTTGTAATATGAAATTATGAATTGTTTCTTTGTCTTATTCAATTGTGGTATTTTCGGCATAGTTTCAGATATGCAAGCATGAAACACAATTACAGTTATACAGATTCAATTTCAAAATGCAATATTACGCGACAACAATGTCATTAAATTAATGTGAACCGCCAGGGAGGTCGGAGGCCGTGAAACCTCCTTTTCCGGCAACAGGTCGTTAATTAAACCTCCTCACTTGTCAAGATGGCTAGTTTACGATTTATGGTCTTGAGGGTCGCGACTGCTTTTTGTCTGCCGAGTGAAGGGAGAGTATTCGGGGTCGACGACAAGGCGAAGGCAGTATACGAGTAAAGGAGGACATCATTTAACAATTAAAACAAGTTTATTAAAATAAACAAGATCGACAGGAATTACAAATACTAATTTCGACGCTAAAACGCTTAAGGGCTCGAGAGAGAGTTTACAGGGGTTTGCATACCTCTTTGTAGGTTTCTACGGCGATTCGAGTTCATTTATGTCATCCATATATCCAAAAAATGTTCTTAGGTAACCCAAATTGGCACAAGTTTAAAAGTTCGCGACTGTGGCGACGGACGATATTGATTTTAGATGTTCGGAACTACAGCGGGTTTGTAGATTCTCCTGGACGATATTCAATGACGTCGGTCCGGCATTCGTTAAGAGACTCCCCGAGAGAGGGAAGGAAGCATCTTTTATAGCTTTTTGCTGGAAAAATCGGTCATGTGATCGATTTTTACAAGCGATAAAAGTTATAGGAGTTCCCGGGACCAAAACAAGTGACGAAATTTGGATGCTAACTATAAACTTTCGTGCAAGTCGAGCTTCAGACTGTGTGGGAACAATAAAATATTGATAGATACGGGAGGACGGTTTCAAATGTTCTCAGCTAAAATTATTTTCTAGCCAATCCGTTATATAACAGAAGTGGAAATAATTAAAATTTTAGGTTATAAAAATTCCAGACCTCACATTAACGTTAATATTGTACAGTACATACCTATTACATTCTAAACATGTATTTGCTATGCTTGTATTCCATGTTTTTGTCTCTGCTATACAGTACTGATTGGTAAAATGAATCATAAATTTTTTATAATGCATAAAATTAAACTTGTTGAAATATCTATCAAATATCTTGAAATATCTTATCAAAATTTACGTAGACAATTAACTAGCAGACATGAAATATGTTTTAAAACTTGCTTCTTAAATGTTGAGATGAAGGAATTTAAAACAGTATTTCATACTTTTGATTAGCAGTTGTATATATTTTTCTATATAGGAAAATGATTAAAAAATTTTAGGGGATTAAGAAGATTCTAATCCAAATTTATATCAATACGTTTTATATGTTTGTTTTACTATATTAATTTTATTTTGTAATAAATGTTACCCATTGTCTTAATTGTTTTATCATTTAGTTTTCCATATTTATTCAGAAAATAAAAATGTTTTCTTCATTCACTTTTAATAGTTGCAAGATATTTGTTGCCACATTTTGTAATTTCCTTCGAAGATACTAACTTTGAACTTAAAACAAAAAAAATTTGGAAAATATGATTTTGAATGATATTGATTTTTTTCAAGTATTCATATTTACTTTATAAATAACTAGCTGTTACCCGCGACTTCGTCAGCGGAGGTTTTGCAAGCAAACCCCATTTACATCCAATATTTCAATAACCATAGTAATTGTTATATAACACCTACCGCTGAAGAGAATTGCCGAAAATCAAACGAACTATTTTCAATTTGATCAATTTTCTGAAACGTTTACAATCGTTCTATAATCGAACCAATACGCAATAACAAATTCGAATTTAAAAC
>NW_019384653.1:660354-691918 GCF_000671375.1 Centruroides sculpturatus | reverse complement strand
GAAAAAATATATTAATTTATCCCGTGTTGAAATTTTTCTCCGTTGCGTGTCGCTTCGCGTTGAATTTTCGTCGATGTTAAGCCTAACGAAGACTATTGTATCGTTAAAAATTATTTTTTTATTTTGTACAAACAAAATAAATATATTGAAAAATATAAAAACAATAAAAAATTATACTTCAGAAGTTAATTTAGTATCAAAAACGTAAAATATTTGAGTAGCCGAAGACATAGCCAAAGATTACAGCGCCACAGCACTGGCGAAAATTTAAATTTGTCGACTGAAATTCCTTCAGATAACCGATGTTTCGGATAAACGACGCTCTACTGTAATTATTTTTTATGTATCAATGTTATTGCTTCAGGGAAATAAAACAAATTTATTATTGTTTATGTATAGTTTCTGCAGTTTAAATATTTATTTAAAATAATATATATAATACAGTTAGCAACATTTTAATGTCATTGTTTTAAATTTAGATTGCTTTTAGAAGTATCAAATAAAAGCATCATAACTTATATATTTCTAATAAAATCTTGAATATACTAGTGTATCTTAATATTTTCCTTAAATGCCAATAAAAGTTTTCTCAGTGGATGGGAAAAACTGCTTTTGGAAAATGTATATAATCATTTTATTGATGCTTTCAAACATTCCTACTAATGTGATAATTTTCAAAGGCTATCTGACTTAAGAACTCAATACTTTAGGCATGTTAAAATGTTAAAATCTTAAAAATCTAATTTTCAAAAGCTTTAAAGGATACTTGTTAGGAATCAGTCATCCTGAAAAAAACATACTCTTTAACAAACAAATCATTTCAAGTGACTCTGGGTCCTGCAATGAGATTCTTCTGTGTTTTTTAAAATTTATTTTCTCTGAAAATTATTTATAAAAGATTTGTCAAAAAACGCATGAATAAAAGCAAAAAACTAAATAAAATACTAATTTTTAAACTGATTACTAATAAAAAATAATAATATTTTTAATTAATTTTTATTTGGTATTTTTGGCATTTCAGCTATTTATTTTAAGGCAAATCTGAAAGAAGTCCTTTTGCATCATATTTGAAGTTGTCAACTCAATTTAGAAAATATAGTAATTTCACATTGGCAATATAAGAAACAATTAAACTGCAGAATTTTATTCTTCCATTTGTTTGTTATTAAAATGTTACTATGAAAGACTGATTGATAAAAAATATTTTATAAAGAAATAATATTCAATAAACTGACCTATTCAACAAAAATGATTTTCATTCAACTGTCTTTCATATACAAATATTAAGACAGAGCTCATTTTTTCTTGTGAAAAGTTAGTTCAAATTAAATAATTATAAATTAATTCACATAAACCACAATTTCAGTTTAAAATCACTGATAATGCTCAAATTGTGTATCTAAGCAAAAATACTTTTCCAAATAAAAGGTTTTTTTTTTTTTACTTTTCTGGAGGCATTAAGAGGTCCTTTTTTCAGATCCATTATGGGTTTGGTGAGATGGGGTTCAACATATCTAGGAAGACCATCTCCTGTGATTTTTCAATCATCCAGATTCAAACCCAGGTCTCAACAAATGTTTAATGATAGTCAGATGGATGAGGCAGTTAAGGTGTCAGCCTACTGTTCTGGTGACCTGGGATTAGATCCAGGTAGGCATCTTCTGGAATTTTTGAGGGGTATTCTGGCCCTGTTTCTCATGACCTGATCACTCCCACTGTAAATCTGGCCAAACCTATAATGAATATGATCAAAAGGCCTTCTTAGGCTGCTTTCACATAATCCAGCTGTTTGCCTAGCTAGGTAACTATCTGGATGAGTGACACCTATATGATGCTTTTAGACATCCAGAAACCATCTCCCCACAATCAATCATTTTATTAATGCATAAAGATGCATGTCCATCACCAGTATGCATAGCTGGACATGGTTTACAGAAAAATAGATTGCAAATAAACAATTTCACATAAATATGTAAATGCGGACAATATATAAACTTTGAAGTGGATACAGTAAGCAATGGGCAATTAGTGTATACAATGCAATAGTGCATACGGTACATGGAATTTGCAAACGAATAAAACGTGAATAGGCAACCGTAGAATAGGCAAATACAGTTACAGAAGGATTAAGCATATATGAAGTTACAATTAATTGTTGATACTTGAACAACAAAACATATACAATGGAGAGCATATAATATACAATGAATAAATGGTGAAAACAGAATACTAAGTATAAAGTACACAGTACTGATAAATACGCAAATACAATGTAATAGCATTAGAAGGAAGAGAACCTATACAGTATATACAATCTGAATTACATATTACCTAGAAGTTGAGTTACTAGTGGGGACGTTAGTCCTCCTGTTGTACTGGTAGATGAATTGTACAAATTGGTTGAAGGTGTCCATATCGTTTATCAGGTTACTCAAAACTCCTGATTATTATTTGGCCAGTGGCCACGCTTGTGGTTATTGAGGATGTGAAGCTGTGATCTCTCAGGCTCCAACATGGCACAGTCTAGAATGTAATGGAGGCTGCCATCCTGCATATTACAAATAGGGCAGAGAACACTGTTTTGTGGGTTGACAAAACGCTTAAGGTACGAATGAAAGTGGCCGTGGTTGGTCAGAAATTGCGTTAGCTGAAAATTGGGTGTGATCCATCTATAAGAGTATATTGCAGAAATATCTGGAAAAAATTTATATGTAATATTTTGATTTAAGTCCCAGTCGTTTTGCCAGTTGGTGTGAAGATCGGTCCATAGTAGCTTTTTGATAGTATGTAGGTTAAATTTGCTGTAGTCTATTGGTAAAGTTTCGTCAGTGGCCGCAGATTTGGCCAAGGCATTTGCCCGCTCGTTCCTGGTGTTGCCCTGGTGGGCTTGTACCCAGATAATACTGATAAAGTTATCAATGTATTTGACAACCTCATGGATTTCTTGTGCGATGGGGTGGAGATTCTTGCGACGAAGGAGGGAAATAGCAGAGTTACTGTCCGAATGGAGTGTGACGTTCAAGTTATGGTAGTTCGGGGTGCACCACTTGATGGCCAACTTGATGGCAAGCAGCTCCGACTAGAAGACAGAGCAGCTGCCATGCAAGCGGGCCCTGTGATGAAAGATCTCCGTCTTGTTCTGATAGGCGACAAAGCAGGACTTCTTTCATTTTTCAAGCTTTTTCTGAAATAGCGCGTAAAAACTGGGGTCTATCTTCTGAGGCAATTAGTATTATCTATAATCAAATTTATATCCCCATCATTACATACGGTTGCTGCAGTTGGGGTAAAGCTATTCACAAAGTACATCTTAGTAGAAAATTGATATCATCTCAAAGGAAAGCTCTACTTTTATTAACTAGGGCATACCGGACAGCTCCTAACTGTAGTTTGCAAGTAATTTCCAGAAAGCCACCAATAACTGAGATTATTCAAATGGAATATAATCTTCAACAGCTCAAAATGGGAAATGATATTTCTACTTCCACATGTGACTTCAGTTACAGCATTTATGAACATCCAAGTCCCATCAACACCAGTCTACCGCCTAACATCAACAATTTTATTAGTATTGATTCACCCATCTTTTCTGATTTACAGATATACACTGATGGCTCTGGCATAAACGACTCTATTGGATGTGCTTTTGTCGCATATTGTAACGAAGTAGAATTTTACAACCAGAAAGGGAAATTACATAAACTTTGCACTGTATTCCAAGCTGAATTATTCGCGATCTACATAGCTACCCAATGGACCGAGCATAATTTTACTAGAAAGAACATCCACATTCTTAGTGACTCTTTCTCTGCCATACAGGTCATTTGCAGTAAACAGTTACATCCGATTGCCACAAATATTCGCAACCTAATTAATAATTCTCATAATAACTACATCATTTCTTGGACCAAAGGACACCAAGGTATGGTAGGAAATGAACGTGCAGATCAACTAGCGAAGGAAGCTGCTACTGACGATTCATTAGACACCATATATAACAAGATTTGCAGAAGAGGAATTAAAAAACTATTATATGAAGATCTTTTAAACCGATGGCAACTCAACTGGGACTGCAAACATAATGACACGACTTTTAAATTTATACCTAACGTCAAGGAATATCATAATAAATATAAATGGGTAATTCCAAGTTTCCCCCTTACTCAATTTCTTACCGGACATGGCAAATTTTCAAATTATCTACATCGATTTGTGAATAAGCAAAATGATCTGTGTGCCATATGCGGACAACCGGACAGCGTCGACCATTATCTTTTTACCTGTATTTCTCTCGAAAGAGAACGTTTAGAACTAAAAATCATTGCTCATAGATATAACCTCAACTGGCCATGCAAACATGAAGATCTCATAAAAAATAAAGAAATTTTTTCTTCCTTTCTTCTACTAGTTAAACGCCATGAGACTATAGCAACCTACGCAACTAGGGAATAATTCTTAATTTCAATTACTTTTACCTTACTTGATAAACTTGTTTATTTTCTTGAAAACTTCTTGTAGTCTTGTTCTTTTATTCGGTTTTTGAAAGTCCTATTATTGTTGTTGGATTCGCTATATTCGACATAGTTTTGAGGTTAACTCTCTTGCATTTTCTGTCGTCAATTGTTAACGACCCTTTTCTTACATTTGCCACTTTGCTGAATTGTCAGAGGACTTGACAGATGAAAATGTTTTACTACCATATAAAGGCTTCGATGGATACGTGATTATTAAAAACATTCAACATACTTTGATCACTATGTCTCATCTATGACCTTTGTGTTCAGTCAACGTGTTTATTATCTTCATAATAATCGAATACATAACTCATCACAGTCAGTTCGCAAGAAGAATTGCAAAGTCTCCTGGCCAAATAAATTGCTTCAGTGCAGAATCATGGATGTCTTATACACATTGTCTCTGACGTAGATACGTGAATTAACATAAGATATCTTGGATACATTGTACCGCAGACACGTGACATTTATAAAAGAAGTGTGGATTATGGATATCTTGAAAACATTGTTTGAGCTGTAGACAAGTGACCTTAATTGAACCTTGTGTCCTTATTCTAAACCGTTTGCTTTCTCAGCGCCTCTACTGCAATATGTGTTTTCTCCATTTGAGAAAGGACATGACATTTGGATGCAGCCTATGTGCTGTAACGATAGAGACGTGCTAGGCAATTATCTGAGCCCATCTTGTAGTAACAATCAATGCCTACTGCAAGTCTAAGGAAACTTTGCATTGATGTGACTGGATAAGACCATTATCGATGTGATTGGATAAGAATACGCCGTTGGATTAGAAAAGCAGTGTTCAACTTTGCGACTTGGCTTCATAAACTTTTGCTGGTTGATAGTCTGAGTGATCTAAACATCTGTGTGATAAGAATACACCATCCAATCAGGAAAATACTGTGCAACATGCAACTTGGTTCCATAAACTAGTGATGGTCGATAGTCTGTGTTATCTAAATATCTGTTATGAAGTATACACGGCTTCAACATTGATGAGCTTCGACAAAACTTACCACCAAACTAGAAAAACTGTGCTGTGGACACTCGGCCTCACAAGATTTCATAACATTCTGTTTGTATTACGATTAGAATACAACACGCTCAGTTTATTGTTATATAGCATAAGTTTAGTTTTAAGATAGTCATAAGTTTAGTTTTAAGTTAGTTTTAGTTAATTTTCGTTCACCTCTATTTTATCTTATGTACTTTCTTTTTAATAACCTGCATGACAAGCTGTAAGATTATATCTATATTGGTACACCCAACACCTGTATAACCATTTCTATTCATTACCACGGTATCGATTTGTAAAATTCATACTGATATTGTACAACTTCTTTACTTTGTCTTCCTACAATTTGTCAAGCGGTTTTATCATTTGTAAATTATATTTTCATATAAAGAATTGTATATATATTTCTCAGCTATGTATAATACGGTACTGGGAATGCACCTGCAAGGTGCCTAATAAAGAATAAGTAAATAAGTAAGTAAGTAAGTAAAGCTGCAGCCCACATTATTATCACTTTTCGACCCACCAGTATAGATGTTTATTGAAGGCTCAGAATGATAGTTGTGGAAGAGGTTAGTTAACTCGTTCAGCTAAGGTGATTTACAAAAGTCAATAGGACGCTCGAGCATGTCAGCCCGAATGATTCCTGTACTAAAGTCGATCCCTCTATAACACTGTTGATAACTCCTTTTTATATGAATTCCATGTTATACGAGTTACTTAGATTTTACAAATACGTGTGCCGTGCTATGAACGGCTCACGTATTTGTAAAATCTAAGTGACTCGTACAAGTAAAATCTAAGTGTTATAGGGTGTCGACTGTATTGTCTCTTACAAGTAAAGCTGGAGAAGTCGCAGAGGAATATATAACACACGCAAAATTGCAACTGATATCTATTTTGATTACTTCGATATGTTCATATAGCTTTCCTTTTATCCTTTTATTTAGGTAATCCTCCCAGGTCAACCAATCAACTTTATTGTTTGTATCATTGTATGGCTGAAGAACTTCAAATATTTTGCTGTTAACTTTTATTTTCATTGTATTATATTTACAATATATAATATTAAACTTTTTGTAATGGATTTGCTTAAACATCTGCTCTGTGAATTTATTTTAAATATACTTAAACCGCAAATCTTTTATGGAATTTTGTACATAAAATTAAGCATTTTCAATTTGTTCAGGTTATGTTCCTCAATTTAGGGACCTTCCATAATTAATGAGAAGTATAAAATATGTAGCAACATGTAAACTTACGAAAAAAACTTTTTAAACAAATCGTTTGATAGTAAAAATATAAGAAAATTAATGATGAACATGTCATAACACATTTTACCAATATCAAAATACAGTATTACACAATTTAAAATTAAATAACTAAAATTGTTTTAAATAAATCAAAAGGTATTAATAATTTACGAATATTAAATATTTTTATTTTATTTATTTCTTCTAATAAAGAAAGCAAATATAAACATTCGGTTACTTCTATTTACTAAAAAGCTTGAATTTTAAATTAAAATTCTTGTTTAGGTTGCTGACATCACTGGTGTTCCTATGATTCTTACAGACGACATTCCAGTGGATCACTCAACAGTAGTAGTGGTGAATCCTATCAAATTTATTGTTGCAGAAAGAAAAATAAAATCTGATTGGACAAGTATTATTCGACCTTTCTCTCTTGAGGTATATTCTTATGATAGGTTTCAAAATTGTGCTTAATTTTCATTAATATCAATATGAAAGTGTATTATTTCTTTAGAGAAATATTGCAATTTTCTATAATAAAAAAATTATAACTTATCTTGAATTTGTGCTTAAGCTATAAAAATTTTAAATACCTCTTACATTCATTGAAATGTTTTTCCGCTAAAGCTAATTTCCATACTTCTTGTAATGAGAGAACATAAGTGAGATGGCATAACTTTATTAATTTTTTCGCTTTCGATTTGGAAGAAATTCCCATTGACAACTGTGGTCAGTGGGATCTCTACTCATTTCTATGAAGTTCTGCTTGGCTTTTAATATACAATTTCACCAATAATATGGCATTTTTAGTGATATAAACAAACGGCATATTTTCGTTTTAATATCATAACGGTCACTTGCAAAAAATTACTAGTAGAAGTAAATAGAATACAAAATGAAAAGAACAACTGTCGATTTAATTTTAAGTTGTAACAGATTAACAATACGTTAATGAACAGGATAGCAAAGTATGCAATGATGTCTCTCTTTTGAAATAACTAATTTTGACATTTTCAACAAATTACTTTTTTCTTGTTTGGTATATTACAGTATTACTATTCTGATTTATGTAATTATTTCAATTATCACCACCCGTTTGTCTTTTCGGACAATGCAAAGCCTGAGCATAACACATTAATATGAACGATATATGAGTAATAATTTTTAAGTTAATTTGTAAAAATTTTGTAACGAACTTATGGTTATGTTGAGACAGTTTTAAAATTTTATAACACTGTAATAGTTGTCAGTTTAATCATCAGTCTGATATGAAATCATTGAATAATTAATGTAGAATTTTTCCAGAAGAGGATTTGAAAAATTGTAAACTGGACATCGAGATTTATGTTCTTTTAGTTTTCTAGAAAAACTACGAAACCTTAATGTTTTTAAAATATGGGATCGGGAAATCAAATAAATAAATTATTGAAAATACTGACAATTACTATGCTAAAATCTTGGCCCTTGAAGACTTTGGTGTGCCAGAAACAGATGCAAACCACCGACCACCTAAAGGAATGCATTTGAAGTTAAATTACTTTGGTTCGATAAAAAGTAATGGCAACACTATTGGTAGGTGACATGTATGTGTTAGGCAGGTGGGACTACATAATGAGGGTGAAAACTGAGTTGACTGAAAGTTGTGAAACTGTTTTGTGTATGCTAAGAGTGCAACTGTTCTAAAAAGTGCTAGAATAAAACGTTCAGTATACATGAGCAACGATTATGGGTGAAAATGGAAGTTGCACGTGGATGAGCTGCTCAACAATGAGTGATTGCAGGAAGCATGTATCAATGATGCGTTGTTATATCGCATCATGGCAAGGTGAGTGAAGGCGTTCCGGCACAGCAGGAATCAGTGCAGGACAATCCTTGCTCAGGGCAACCCACGGTTGAAAACACACTGTGCAGCAGCTTGATTCCCTATTGGCGGCGTTTCATCGATGGACACGTGAGCTGAAGTGAAGATTGGCCTGTGCCATCTTCACTTTATGCTGTGCATTTTGCGCGACATCCTGTGGTATTGGAAAAGTGCAGCATGGTGGTTTCTGCATGATCTGATCAAGCTGAAGAACGGCATAGTTATGCCTTGGCACAAGTGTTACTGGATCGATACCATAGAGACTATGATGCATTTTTGGTCATATCATCCCAATAAATGTCATATCATCCCGATATATAAAACGATAAAGTTCCTACGATCCGCATGTGAATTTTTAATTCAATGAATGGAGCCATTCAGGATCTCTCTATCTTAAGACTGTGCACTTTCAACAAGGTGGCTTGAAGGTAATGTTTATCATGAACTGTGATATCCATGGAATGACATTAAATCACTCTTTATCTTAAGACTACAATGTAAAAACTTTTTTCCTGCTACTTCCTCCAATACAACTTTGTCCAGCATTATAAAGGAAGTGACCAAACCTCACTGATCATTCTTCAAGACAATACATAATGTTGCACCATTAATATTGTTTTAGGCCATTTTTATGTCTGGCAGTAGAAGGCTCTGGAACATGTATCCTACTCCCTGGATATGATCCATTGAGATTTCGATATGTTTTCCAAACTGAATAAACTCTATGGTGTAACCGTTTCCGGACTAGATCAGCATCATCTGCACTATAGAGCAGACCATCCAGGACATCAAAACTAGTGATGCCAATCGTATACATTGTTCACCAGAGATGTGACAACAGATTATCAACAAAGCAGGATAACACCTGTAACATATGTAAGTTCTTGTTCCTTGTGACATAAAGTGTTTTTGAAATATGAATGTGTTGCTATTACTTTTTATTTAACCAAAGTATGTAAGTAATTATCTGATTTGTTTTCTTGAACTTAATTTCAGTTTGAGAGACGTATCTGAATTTCTCAGAATAGTAGATCTGTAGCAGTAGTTTTAAAAATAGTCACATTTCTCTATAAATTGTTAAAATTTTTTTGTATTGCGATTTCATATTTATCTATTTATATTTGTTTCATTGTTATATTTGGTTACATTTGATGTCCCAGCTTCTATTTTTACTATTAATGTTATAAGAAATAATACTATGATTACAACTTAATTTTAAAAAAATTTTAATGTTTATAAAGAAGGTATATTATTTTCTGTGACGTTGAGTAGCATGTTAGAAACACTTAAAATCAACATAACATGTTTTCCATAAATAATTTCATATTCAATAAAAATATAGTGTAAATTCTGTATTTTCACTTGGACTTAATTATATATTTATATTTACATATTAGCTTTGGATTGCATTGGGAGTTTCCATGATAGTACTTGGAATCATCTTACCCCAGATAGTAAACAGTGGACGAAGTATAAAAACATCCAGAAGATTTTGGTCCATAGAAACAGCTATTTTGTTTCTGTTTGCAACGTTTACCATGCACGGTTTGTATATACATATGCAAAGTACTGTATAGTTTCGAGAGTATACATATGAATACATTATGTTTCTTAAATCAATTTTTAGGAAGTAATTTAAATGCAATAAAACGTTTCTCTTCAAAATTAACCATCGGAATCTGTTTGTTATCAATCTCTGTATTAGTATTTGGTTACGCTGGAACTTTAATTTCCTTTCTGACTGCTCCGCCTTACGAACCCATTCCAAGAACTGTACATCAATTGGCTACTGCCGTCAAAAACGGAGACTATGCATGTGGGGCATTTCCACAGGGAAAAATCTTCTTTGTACAAGTTAAGTCAGTTTATATTCTTATGAATCAAATACAGTATTCGTTGATTATTTTTAAATTTTGAAGTTAAATAGCACTCATACATTAATCTAAATATTAGAAACTTTTAGAAATGCGTTTATAAATATGTAATATAGTAAGAATTTTTATTACAAGTAATATAAACATTTTTATAAAATATTTTGAAATGTAACGTAAGCAATAGAATGAAAAATGTTAAAAATTTTGTATATATAACTATTATTTGCTGAACTTACTAGTGACATTAACCGAAATATGTTTTGAATTTTAATATTAAAAATCTGCTTTACGTTTTACGAATTTATGTTAATAGGTGAAGGTTACGGAATCTTATTGGAAATTTCTAATACTGTATAGGCAGTTTTTACCATGAAATTCAGAAGGGTTAGATATAAATTAAATTTCGTTATTTCAGTTTCTGATTTTTATAGCTTTGTAAAATTTTGATATCAGAATTCTACTTGCAATACAATTTATGCAGAATAGCCAAATCTCGGAAATATTGTTTGTTATGCACAATAGAATAGTGACGATTTATAGAACGTAAAGAAATGGGCCATAAAGTTGCAAAAAGTAGAATGAGGTGAAAAATAAAACAAAGATGTTATAACGTTTACGAAGGAAATGGCCTAAAATTTGGACACATTTTAAAATTTATCAGACTTTTCTTTTCTGCTTGTGGGTGAGTGCAACTAGAGGAAAAACAGAAAGAGTAATACTGATCTAGGATTACTTGATTTTCCCTCCACCTATTTTTCTAGATATTCTTGCATTTCTTGCATTGCTACAAACCAAGCCTTATAATTTTTAAATAAAGATTTACATCTACAACATATATTTTCCATTCAATTATTATTTCTTTTATGCAGTGGGAACTTAATTGTTTTTACTTTAATAATTCATAATATATCTCGAGAAACTTAAAGCTGTATATTGTTTAACATACAACAGTATCACTATAAGTATAATTGCAGTATAAATATAACATATTAATATATTTAAAACAAATGTGTTTCATTTTATACATTTTGTTTCAGGATAAAAAATCAACAGATTTAAAGATATTAAAGGATTATATGAAGAGAAATCCAGATACAATACTGTCAAATCCATCAGCTATAGCTAGGAAAATGAGCAATGAACGTTACGCTTATATTTCGGCAGAGGTTTATGGGAGAGGAAAAGTTATGCCGTTATGTGAAAGAAAAACGACAGTAAGTGAAGATAATTTTATTACAGTCGTTGCAGCATACGTGTATAGAAAAGATTTTCCATACAAACACTCCACAAACAAAATGTAAGAATGTTAAAGTATTTTCAATTTTTGCTAACACAATTGTGCCAGATATATTCTGATGTATTATATTTTCTTAAATTCAGATTATCTCGTTTATTTGAAACTGGAATCATTCAACATATAACGGAAAAAGAGTATTCACACCTTCCTGAAGATGACCAAGAAGATGAACCGCTAAAGTTAGAAGATCTTACAGGAACATTCGCTGTTCTCGTTATTGGGTATATATTATCTCTTCTTTGTCTTATTAGTGAAATGATAATTGGACGTTACACAGTCTAACAGAAATATTAAGAGATGTATGTGTATAATCTATACATCAATTATTCTATGAAATCGTAGTATTTATTTCTTATATTTAAAAGGCTGTTTCACAAAGAAATTTATTGTACTGCACATGTTGTATAGATACCCATAATTACTGGTTTATGTTTTTTTTTTTTTTTTTCAATTTCCATTGGTTTTATGAAAGAATTTCTTCTTAATATTGTGAGAGGTAGTAAAGTTTAGTGGAGTGAAAATGTCACATTGAATATTTTCTGTACTTTTCTCATTCTTATATTTAAATATATAGCATTCATGGTATATGTTTTAAATGTGCGGTGTTATAAATTGTTCTTATTGCTATGCATTGAAATTTTAAAAAAATGTTTTGCAAAAATAAAAGTACTTACATTAACCAAATTTACTAAATATATAAGTAGTTATTATTGTAATTTTTAAAATATTCCGTTAATCACGCAATCTTTCATTGTATTAAATAAGAAAATGGCCCACAAGTTTGTGTGCCTGCAAACAAAGAAGTGTAAAATTTCAAATTTTCTGAAATATTCCTGTATATTATAACCACTTTCATTAAATATATCTATATTAAAATATTTCAATGTATGTTTTAACTGAATCATTTTCTGCACTTCGTTTGTCTTTTTCACTATGTGTCTTTAAGTAATTTTCTTTCAAGCCGTAGTCAGAGTTAAATGTAATAAGTATACACGTGTCAGTGATGTCAAGAGTATGCATTGCCCAGTTGTCATAGACTATATATTTATTTTGTAGCAGTCCATAATCATTAAAAAATAACGCTTGTCATTAGTGAAAAAGCATATAATCTCGGTACAGTACATTGTAATTACAGATTATTTTTATGTATTCCTTCACATTTAGTATTTATTAATGATTTAAATATCATTACATTAACAATATGTCATTTTAGCATATTCATCTGGTAATCATTTTAATTTGTAGTAATTTAAATGATTTACTTTTTATGAAAATACTTACCATATGTAATGTAATGGTACATTCCTGTTTTTTGAATCATTTTCTGTAGCACCTATTAATAAACGAAAATTATATTAAATAAATTGCTATCCTATTAATTTGTTTAAATATAACAATTTAAACTATTTTCTAATATACAAATAAAATGAATTTTCAAAACATTTCCAGAAAATTACATTATTCTATTAATTTCAGCTTAATATAAACAGTTAAAATAAACAGCTTAAGCAGTTAAGTAAACAGCTTTGTGGATAGACACATTAAATGTGTCTATCTACAAAGCTGTTTCATTGGAAATGACGTAAATCCTTCCAATGACATTTACTATTTTCTGATTGGCTTCTCATTCATTTGTCAAAAAGTCAATCCAGTTGAAATATCTATTTCGCGACTAATGGTGTAATATTTTAACACTCATTTAATGGAGATCATGAATACTCAGTATCAAAAGCTGACATATGAAATAGTCCATATCTAGTGACCATGAATTGAAAATGCAAAAACATGACATTAATTTATTTTTCTCACCTAAAATTTTGGAATTATTTTAGAAGATAATAACATCTTTACATATAAAATTTGAAAAATTTATAGAAATATCCTTTTGGAGTCTACACTCAATCTATACTCAATCTATACTAACTTCTGAAGATTAAAATACTATGACCACAAAAATTTTTAAAAAAGAAATTTTATTTAAATTATAACATTAAAATACATCTTCCTTATGTATTTAGCATGAAACACATCGATGCCTTTTCAGTAGAATGTACCACAATCACTTCAATGTGGCACTACACCATGCCATTATTCCAGTGTGCATGTATATCCAACAATATATCTTTATCTCAGTTAATGTTATTTACATATTTTATTATATTATAATGTTTTTAAATTCATCGATTAATTAAATTATTTGCTTTATGTAATATCATAATATAAGTTTTATCAACTCTGACTCCTAAAATAAAGACATTTTTACGTAGTTAGTTGTATTTCATACTAAAAATTTTTTACAAATGCCATGTAATAATATATATAACTATCTGCAAGTACCCGCTTTCTGGGTTTTCATTTGTTCGTACATTTATATGTAATATAGTTTATATATATAAGACTGTTTTTCTTCCTCTACATAATCTTTCTCTGATTCGATGTGTTTCCCTATAATTTTCAAGTTGCTCTTCTGTCTGATTATTTCTGTTTCGTTGATAATTTTCTCGTAGCAATGTTAGATGTATTTCTCTTTCTTCCGTGGTTACATTTCTCTGCGCCATCTTTTGCCTTTGAGATATGACTTGAGACCGCAAAAATTCTTTCTTACGCTTTGGCATTGTTTTGTATATTTTTACTTTTCACACTTCACTATTCACTTTTCACTTTTTACTTTTTTCTGTTATTCGTACACTTTTACTTATGAAAAATTAACTGAAGCATGTGCGTCACACGTCTTCCCACTACACTAGAAAAGCGTAATGCCTCACAGAAAAGCAAACTTAGGGCGTCGTACTCGTAGCGCCATCTGTTGGACATAAAAGTCTTAATCTAGATTATATCTTTTAATTTATATGAATGTTTAACGGAATAATATACAGCCTATGTCCACCCTGAAGTTGCATTCTATATATTGGTGAAAGAATTTTTGAAATCGGATGAGTTGTTTCGGAGATAACCTGCTGAATACAAACTTACATACTTACAAACATTACCTCTTTATAATGTTAGTAACTTATAGATAAAAATGTAATGTTCATTTGTTCTAACCGATTCTTTTGAAATTTTCACACAACGCTGCAATCGAATACACAGGTGTTTTTATATAATATGCATGTCGAAATTTCCCCCGCGGGTTAGAGGGACAGGATTAAGGCTTACGGTAAAGAACTTGGCTTCTATTATACTATTTTAGATGCGGTTTTTTGCGTTTTTGATTGCGTTTTAATAGGGTACGTCAAGAGAATGTACACTAAGAAAGGATTTTTCGAAAAATTCCTCCACGGGAAAAGCGTTATACATTTATAATAGATACATTTTGAGCCACAACAACGCATGGCAGTTTCTGCTAGTTTTAAATATATTGAGAGTTATCAATTTCTAAATTTTTTTCTGTCTACTTTCACTGAAAATTTAAAAAAATGATAATTATTATTTTTAACAGATATGGATATTTAAAATTATACAAAAAGGAAACAATATTCTAAAATTTACTTATTACACAGTTTTTGTAATAAAACATATCCTTGCCAAAAAATTTTATTAAATATAATTGTAATAATTAAATAAATTTTTTTAAATTTTAACTTCTAATAAAACATATCCTAACATAAGCTTTTTAAATAGAATACAAACATGTTGACTAAAAAAAATAATCTACTTCATCATATTTGAAACGTTCTTGATGATACGATAAAAAATTAAATCGATTCGAAGAAGTAAATTAAAAATATATGTCAAAGTGTATCAGATGCTTACAAGAAATCTTGTGATAAAAATAAAATATAACTCAAAGTGCATCGAATCGCTACAATTAGTATGTTTATAAAATATTATATGTATTTTCATAAAAAATAATTTTTTCCGTTACTTCAAAAGACAACAAACACAAGATAAACTCATTTAAATCAAAAATTACTAGCAGGAACATCTGAAAATGAAATGTTTTATTTAATTAAACTCAACCAATGTGCTCATTTAAAATTTGGAGTTCTATACAAAAAACTCATCAGTACAACGACTATTATCTGAACCAATCTACAGGTGATTGGTATCTAGCTGTTCTTTGGTGCCATGAGCTATCCTGTTCCTAGAATTGCAATTTTACAATCTCAATACCGAGCAAATCATCAGGCGGGGCTCGAGATTAACGGTGACATTAGTGGCAACAACGTGGGAATCATTTTGTCTTCAGTTTTGCAAATTAAACAAAGAGTGAATATAAGGCAGGTGTTCATGTTTACTCCATTTTTGTTCGTACATTTGTTGAGAAATTTTTCAATTAAGACTAAGTACAAATTGGAAAGTTAGAATCACGTTTTGATCTGAACACAAGGTGATGAGACCATATAGAAATTATAGCTTTTCCTATAACTTGAAGCTCTTCTTTTGCACACGACAGAATTATAGGCTTTATAATGTATTCCTCCTACATTCCTATCCTGGGCCGCAGTATATAATATCTTGTACACTCATTCCATAACTTATCATACGTTTGTATCTCTCCATATTTGACATTTCTTGGTGACAGCTGAGAGTTCTATTCTGAAAAATAACTATTGACAGATTGAACTTGGCCAGTATAGGGCTAAACGTAGTCATTTTATTGTAAACAGAAGATTTGGGAAAAAGAAGTGCAAAAATAAAATCGAAGCATCTCTGTTCTTGCTCACAACCATAAAGTTGCATCACAAAAGGTATGAAGAATATTACAGTATAAAAACACTTAAGCTCTTTGATTTAATGCTTTTTGAAAAATAATTTTTGAAAATGCATAAAATCAAATAACAAGAAACCAATTGCATGCGAATGTATTTATTAAAACAGAAACATATGATACAGTCATGCAACGTGCTTCTTTTGTAACACAATAACACAAAATTGATATCACGCAGTGTAAAAGCAAGTAAAGCAGATAAAAATTTACAATTAGAAAATGTATTCAGTTTCAGTTGAACTTGTCTATCAAGAATCACAAAAAGACCAAAAAAATTCCAGATAGACAGGTGTCGAGATGTACAGATTATTATACAGTAAACAGTAACAAGTGTGTTCGATTAAAGTGTGTTTTTATTAATACAATAGAAAGTAGAGTACATACATGTTTGGAGCATTATATTATTTAAACTTTTTTCACATATGTTATCAAAAATAATTCATAAATTGTTTTTAATTCCTGACTTTTTTCAGTCAATGAGAAGCAAGTTCATCAGTGGCCACATGGATAAAACTACAGAAAATTAGTTTTCCATTATTTTCATCATGTCAACTAGCTTGGCTTTCGGGTTTACTTTACGTTTCTAACACCTAAACAGATGCCACTTTTATATATCTGATAGAAACTCCTTCTGTTGACAGATCGCCCAAATATCATATCACTGTAAAGAAATTCGTCAAGTCAAACAATGAGCCAATCAGAGAAAAATAGCGTTAAATGCAATCGTTTACAATATTAAAAAAGATGTTTCTCATTTACAATTGACGCTATCAAAAAGTCACCAAGCAATAATATTCCAACTTCCATAATTTTAGTTGTTCGGGTATCCGAAAAATATTACTTGATTTAAACATGAAAAATGTAATAACTTTACGCTGAAAATGCAAAGAAAAATATAAATTTTAAGATAAACAGGTTTTCGTGATAAACACGTTTGAAATAGCCAAGATCAAATGTATTTCAATATTAAATTTCTTAAAAAATTAAAAAAACAGTATTATTTCAAGTTATATGAAATTCTAAAGTTCAATGTTACAGACAGAAAAATTGAATCATTTTTTCCTACATTTGGAGCAGTGAAAGTTTAGAAAATTCACATATTTTAAAAAAATACTATAGTTATTAATTTACATTTTAATTAAGTTTGTTTAATATAAGAGTTCGTATTTGGGCGAAAAGTTTTGAAAATTTTTATTGCACATCAATGAAAATGTGATTAAATATAAATTTTAATATTAAGAAGTGTAGAGAATATATTCAATGTGTTATAATTACTAGAGTTTTCTTTTCTACTTTCCACAACAGAAGGTAGACATTTATAATATAACATCAATCAAAATTGAAATGAGGCAAGAATAGGTACTACTGAGTACAAAGAAATAATTTTCTTTCTGAAACGCTGTACTAAATACAGAATTTAATTACTACAAACTCCAGAAGATAAATCTACATATTATAAATTATCATTGATTAAAATCTTTTTGACTTAGCGTAATAGCCAGTTACCAATTCGCCAATAAAAGAAAGAAGAGATAATATATATCCAATAAGAAGAACAACGAAACTTCCTGCAAGTTCTTCTAGCTTTAATGGGTGAACTTTATCCTTATCTTCATGCTGACTATAATGCTCTTTTCCTACAATATGTTGTAGAATTCCAACCTCAAATAAACGAGTTATGCTGTAATAAAGAATGTGTAATACAATCAGAACATATCTATAATACAATTGCAAGAGAAAAATTAAAATTACAGTAATTTTATGTTCTTACATTTTGTTGATTGATCTTTTGTATGGAAAATCTTTTCTAAGCAAATATCCTGATAGAATGGACTTAAAATTATCTTCACTCAGTGATGATTTGCCTTGAAATAACAACAAAATTCTTCCTCTCGCAAACATCTCTGTCGTAATGAAAGCGTAACGTTCATTTTTCATTTTTGAAGCTATAGCTGATGCACTGTGTGTTAACATATCAGGATTTCTTTCCATGAAGTCTATTAATATTTCTGTATCAGTTGATTTTTTTCCCTGAAACAAAATATATAAAATTAACCATAATTATTATAACTGTGCAAAACTGTTATATTTAAATAACACTTCTATACACATTAACACTGTTTATACATTGAGAATAGGCCTATAGTTTTCATTTCTTGTGGTAAATAGTGAATTTCAGTTAAGCCTCGGATTCGGACGCCGCGCTTTTCGTACAATTTCGTTCACGAACAAAATTTTAAGCTTATATTTGACTCCTATTACCGTACGAAAAATCGGTTGCAGGACAAGCTACTCTGCCTATGATAAAGTCGACGGCTCGACAAATCAGCAACAAGACTACCGATTCTAAAGTTAGTGACACCGAGATCGCCTCGTGTTACTATATGTTGCGACACGAATCATCGATAACGTTGCCATTTAAATTAGATTTTAATGCGTGTGCGAGAAAAATAATATTTCCTCTTTTCGGTAAGCGTAAAAATCGAATCTAAAGAAAATTAAAAAAAAAAAAAACTGCGTTTTGGTGTTTTTGAAACCGTGCCAGTAATTTTTAGTAATTGGAACACAAATCAATTATTGTATTTATTCAGACACTTGGCAAATCAACTGAATAAAATTTAATGATGTCATTTGCCAAGTGTCTGAATAAATACAATAATTGATTTGTGTTCCAATTACTAAAAACTGCGTTAATTTAATTTTACGTAGTATAAATGACATTCAAGAATTCGTGTTTAAATTAAATTAAATAAAAAAAATTTATTAATATAATATTATATATTATAATATTAATAATGAATATATAATAATACAGTGGGTGATCCGTTAATGAACAAATCGGATAACGAACACTTTCGCGAAAGATTTTTATGATCGGACAATGAACACTTCACTGAACAAACACAAGAAGAAGCAATGTAAAATAACGAATACCGATTGGTCTCCCTTTGTCTTCAGGCAACAATTCGAAACTTTTTGGAGAGCGAGAGACGTTGACATTGACGTTCAACCCAGAATATACTGATCGGATAGTATTCCCCAAACTTTGAAACTCTCCCTTGTAATTCCAGCCTTTTATATTTCTCATAGAAACAATTCTTTTATGTTTTTTTCTGAAAAAGCGGATTTATGCCAATATCTGCTATTAAAGATCTTTTGAAGAAGTGGGAGGATGTCAGAACAACGGTCTTAAAATGGCATCCAAACCAGGTTGAGGTTGAGCTTAGGGATCTCTACAATTACAATAGTAATTACTTCTGAAAAATCATGAAGAAGACAGAAAAGCAANTTCCAAATTATGAACATTAAGTGTCCTCCACATATCCTTGTGTAAAGATATTTAACACATATTAAATAACAAAAATTTATTACTATAATATTATATATTATAATATTAATACTTATTTTTTATTAATACTACATAGCTAGTTAATTATAACAGAAATAATAATTAAATTATTATAATAATCAAAACTTTCTTCCTGAAACCGAAACTAAAACTAAAATAAAGATTAAAAATAAAATCGAAATTAATTAATTAATTAATTAAAATTTAAATTAAAGTTGAAATTAAATCAATTGAAATACAACATTTCGGAAATTGTAACTAAACAACTTGCTTCTCCTGTTGATTGATTTCGTTGACTTTCATCTTAGCAGACAGAATTGAGTCTTTATTTATAGTGTTAGTTTCGGTTGTCGATGACAAAATGTATTTTGTTTAATTTATGTATAGAATAAATATATAGAAATTATATTATATATAATATTACATTGCATTTGTAAATTAAACACAATACTTTCTGTCGCCGACAACCGAAACTAACCTTTATAAATACAGACTCAACTCTGTTTGCTAAGATGAAATACAAGCAAATAAATCAACACGAAAGCAAGTAGTCTAGTTACAATTAGGCAATTTAATGCATGAAATATAGCTAAATAGGTAAACGGACTTTGTTTTGGAGATCGGGAACAAATTAATCCATTTCGTATTGCTTCTTACGTAAACATTTACTCCTTTATTAGAATAAATCGGTTTTAAAACAACTGTTAAAATCGAGTTAATTTCCAATCCCAGGGTTTGACTCTATTAAAATAAAAAATAAAATAAAATAAAATAAAACAAAACAATTCAAAGTAATTGAACAAAAAGAATTTTCTTGGGGTGTACAACATACGTAAAAATCGTAAGACATAAAAATAAAAGCTGCAGTATTCTTAGTTTGATTAACTAGAATTCGTTACAAGATTTCATTTAGAAAAATATCTCATTTACAATTGTGAACTTTTGATAGAAAATAAATAAGTTCAAATTTAAAATGTATGGAGCAATAAAAATCACTAGAACATAAAGAAAGTGAAAATGAAGTTTTTATTTATATCTAATTACTGTATTTCTATACCTATCACAGAATAAATTTCATCTCATAATTTTGACGAAAGAAGTTAAAATTGTATAATTTGTTAATCATAATCAGCACTGATATAAGTAGAAAATATAATTTCAGGTTTGAACAACAAAATTTTCATATGAAGTCTGCAGCTTTCAACTTTAAAAAATTAAAATAAAAACAAGAGCTTTTATATTAAAATGAGTACAATATTTTCTGTTAAGTTTCAGCCATATTTTCAGAAAATAATCCATAAAAATACATAATTTTACTAGGTATCTCATTACATCGTTTTCTTTACATTTGATAATATTTCATATACTGTAANGAATTTATATAATATTATATATTATAATATTAATACTTATTTTTTATTAATACTACATAGCTAGTTAATTATAACAGAAATAATAATTAAATTATTATAATAATCAAAACTTTCTTCCTGAAACCGAAACTAAAACTAAAATAAAGATTAAAAATAAAATCGAAATTAATTAATTAATTAATTAAAATTTAAATTAAAGTTGAAATTAAATCAATTGAAATACAACATTTCGGAAATTGTAACTAAACAACTTGCTTCTCCTGTTGATTGATTTCGTTGACTTTCATCTTAGCAGACAGAATTGAGTCTTTATTTATAGTGTTAGTTTCGGTTGTCGATGACAAAATGTATTTTGTTTAATTTATGTATAGAATAAATATATAGAAATTATATTATATATAATATTACATTGCATTTGTAAATTAAACACAATACTTTCTGTCGCCGACAACCGAAACTAACCTTTATAAATACAGACTCAACTCTGTTTGCTAAGATGAAATACAAGCAAATAAATCAACACGAAAGCAAGTAGTCTAGTTACAATTAGGCAATTTAATGCATGAAATATAGCAAAATAGGTAAACGGACTTTGTTTTGGAGATCGGGAACAAATTAATCCATTTCGTATTGCTTCTTACGTAAACATTTACTCCTTTATTAGAATAAATCGGTTTTAAAACAACTGTTAAAATCGAGTTAATTTCCAATCCCAGGGTTTGACTCTATTAAAATAAAAAATAAAATAAAATAAAATAAAACAAAACAATTCAAAGTAATTGAACAAAAAGAATTTTCTTGGGGTGTACAACATACGTAAAAATCGTAAGACATAAAAATAAAAGCTGCAGTATTCTTAGTTTGATTAACTAGAATTCGTTACAAGATTTCATTTAGAAAAATATCTCATTTACAATTGTGAACTTTTGATAGAAAATAAATAAGTTCAAATTTAAAATGTATGGAGCAATAAAAATCACTAGAACATAAAGAAAGTGAAAATGAAGTTTTTATTTATATCTAATTACTGTATTTCTATACCTATCACAGAATAAATTTCATCTCATAATTTTGACGAAAGAAGTTAAAATTGTATAATTTGTTAATCATAATCAGCACTGATATAAGTAGAAAATATAATTTCAGGTTTGAACAACAAAATTTTCATATGAAGTCTGCAGCTTTCAACTTTAAAAAATTAAAATAAAAACAAGAGCTTTTATATTAAAATGAGTACAATATTTCCTGTTAAGTTTCAGCCATATTTTCAGAAAATAATCCATAAAAATACATAATTTTACTAGGTATCTCATTACATCGTTTTCTTTACATTTGATAATATTTCATATACTGTAAGAATGGATAATATTCTCTATTACAATCTATACTAAATTATATATTTTGTAATTATATTTTCAGCACTTTATAGTATATAGGCTAATGTACGACTAATATTTTAATATAGATCGCAAAATTTCAAAAATAAACATTGGATATTATATCATGAATTTGCTTAACTTTTAAATATGAGGAAACTTCTCTTCCTGAAAATGTACCACAGAAATATTCTCCGAGTTTCACGGCAGTGGCTAATTCATTTATGGTTTTTGGAACCGGTTCATAAGAAGGTGTAGTCAGAAATGAAATTAATATTCCAGCATAACCAAATCCTAATACAGAGGTTGAAAAGAGGCAAATTCCGATCGATAATCTTGAAGAACAATCTGTTGTATCGCTCAAATTAGTTCCTAAAAATTGTTGAAAAACATTAATGTATTCATATGGATAATCACAAAAGTACACTTGGCATATTTTCATACAAACCTTGCATGGAACATGATGCAATCAGGAACAACATAGCTCTCTGTATTGTCCAAAAGTTTCTGGTTTTCTTTATATTTTGTCCATAGTTTATTAACTTCGACAAGATGATTCCAAGAAGCACCATCGAAACTCCCAGGGCAATCCAAAGCTGATATATTGATATTAATTTTTACATATGAAGGAAAATGAATTTATATCAATATTACCGTTGAGTATTAGGACGTTATTTTAGAAATACAAATTTCAAATATTTTCATCATAATTTCAAGAAATATAGAAAATATAAATAAACTTGCAATTTTTAAAATTAAGTAATAATGATAGCTTGCTTTGTTTTGTAAATGTTACCATAATTATCCCAATGATGAGCACCAGTTTTTCAAAACATCTTTGTCAGATCACGATGTAATGTATCCTGTTTGATATCATACACAATTCGAGAATTGAATGATAACTTATTCTTGATTTCTAAGATCTAATAAACAGATCTATTTTAAATTATAGCTAATACTACCGTAAATATTTTACAGTCTATTTCTGGTGATCACCTTGTGTCCCGTGTTTATGTAACTGTCTTAGGTTCAGTTTAAAATAAATACAGAAATTCAAATTTGAAGTTTATTTTCTCAGAAAAATGAACTATATATTTATAAATAAATATAAAAATAGATTACAGGTAATCCCCGTATAACACGGCACTTCTATAGCACAGATTCACTCTAACACGGTTCGAGAATTGGTAAAACCCCCCCGTTTAATACGGTACTGTTACAGCACGGATTCTGACACGGTTCGAGAATTGGGTAAAACCCTCGTACAACATAAAATGTAATAAATTTTTACATACTTAAGTAATAATAGTTCACGAAAATTATTATTTTCGTGAACTATTAGTACTTAAGTATGTAAATTTTCTTTTTTTGCCTTCTGTCGATACACATGGTCCTTCTCGAAACTTGTTTCAGTGTTGCCAGATCTTGACGCTTCTGATCTTGATGTTGCCAGATGTTTTTCCCTTACTCCATACTTGCTTTCTTCTTCATAAGTGCTTAGCACCATATAAGGAAATTTATAAAGATTTTTTAACTAGAAACAAGCAATCTAAAATTACATACTTTTTGAAAATGGTAAAGCATGGATCTGAAGATAATGCAGAAAAATGCTCAGAGGATAAGGTTAACTTGCCAAAAAGAAAACACTCTCGGTTAATAGTGCTTTTAGTGATGACGAAGAAAACATTGTTTAATTTATATTAATATGTATCACTTAAGAAAATTTTAATAAACATATTGCTATTATATTTTCATAATTAAGATAATGTTTTTTAATTTTTGGAACCTAACCCTCCTTTTCGTACTAATTTTTTGTTTCGGATAACACGGCAATTTTTTGGAACGTAACTACCTTGTTATACGGGGGTTACCTGTATATTATAAGAAATAATATAAAAGTAATTATGACATTATATTATTACGTACCTGGATAAACAATCAATGATAAGAATAATTTTATAAATTTTGGAAAAACAAAGACGTTTGGCTGACCAATTGAAACAATATGCTGTCAGCTCTATATAATCCAAGTTCATACATTGTCATTAATTACATACAACTTAATCTTTCCAAAATAAATAAAAATAAATAAATGGAGTGAACTGGTAATAGAAATACAAAAGATATAATTTAGCATCTTGCAAAGAAATGTGATTTTATATGCAAAATTACACAGACGGTGTTGATTATTTCTTTCTAAGCATTTACGGATGCGTTTCTCTAATTCAAGCTAAATTCGTATTAATCTGTCAGATGTTATCTACCTCACTTAACTTCCAATGTTTTTCTTTAGTGATTGATGTTTTGCATGTTTTTCAGATGCAACAAAATCTTTTGGCACACACTTGTACACAATAATGATTATTATTTCTATTAAATAATTAATTTAATTTACTATATGTTGTTTCTTGGAGTAATAATGAATAAAATTTCAGGCTTTAAGTGTTTATCGAAGCACTTAACTGAACAGACATATCCCCTTCTTCTTTACTATAAAAACAATCTACTCCAAGCAACTAAATGTTTAATTGAGCGTTCAGTAATTTCATATCTAAAAATTAGAACGAGAAACATATTATAAAAGTTTAGAACTATAGTTTGAAAAGATTATAATATTCGAACGTTCGTCTACATGTGTTTCGAGGTTTATAACGTTTTTCTCGATACGAATTTCAGTTCATTACACAAATAAAAAAATGATATAAATAAAATTAGAAAAATATGTAGAAAAATAAATAATGTTATATGAATATTATATTATAATATACAGTAGAGCGTCGATTTTCCGAATCAATTGGGGATTGGGGTTGTCCGGATAACTGATTTACGTACGAAAAAATAGTTTAACGTATCCGATGTCGAAATTTTTCTCCGTTGCGTGTCGCTTTGCGTTGAATTTTCGCCGATGTTAAACCTAACAAAAACTATTGTATCGTTAAAAATTATTTTTTTATTTTGTACAAACAAAATAAATATATTTAAAAATATAAAAATAATAAAAAATTATACTTCAGATGTTAATTTAGTATCAAAAACTTAAAATATTTGAGTAGCCCAAGACATAGCCAAAGATTGAAGCGCCATAGCACTAGCGAAAATTTAAATTTGCGGACTGGAATTCTTTCGGATGATTGACTTTCGAAAAATCGACGCTCTACTGTAATTACAATAATATAAAAATCTAATATAGTATATTATATTATATAAATACTGTATACAGAGAAAACTAATTGAAAACTTCATATAAATCTGCTTTAACAATACACTAATACACCCAAAAATGGCACATAAAACCTTTTAGCACAATGTAAATACTGTATACAGAGAAAACTAATTGAAAACTTCATATAAATCTGATTTAACAATACACTAATACACCCAAAAATAGCACATTAAACCTTTTAGCACAATGTAAAATTAGTTATTTCAAAACAGAGAGAGAAGGAGTTTTCATCTATTTCATGATTTGTAGTCATCCCATAATTTAATATTCTATTTACATTTGAAAGGATGTTTGAAAATTTTACTTACGAGATCAAAGACAACATATATATTGAGAAGGTGGTATTATGGAATCTTGCAGGTATTATGAAATTTCTCCATTTCAAACTGATAATAAAGGTAAACTGTAGTGGATTGTGGCTGAACTGTACTAGGCAGACATCCATAGCAAGGGGAAAACCCGTTTCACTTCAGTTAAACGGTTGTCTGTATTGAATCAGCATATTTGTGTTTTTCGAAATTCGAAAGTTTTGAATGCTAAGTGAATTTAATTATTTCTAAAATATAAATCGTGTAGTTGTAGGTTCACTGGTGCATGTATTCCGTTCCAGAGACTTAGGTTACATATTGTTTTGTGTGGTGTTCACGTTTTTTAAAATTTGGTCTTCACAGACATAAGTTAATTCAAGATGGCGATGCGTAAAATACAGACCCCATTGGTGCTTTTAATATGGAACCCGTCTAACTTTTGTAAAAGTATGTGGTAGATGAATGAAAAAAATAGAAGGAAAATGAGAAAAGTAAAAATAGATACCTAATACTATAGGAGCATTATATTTGTAATTTTGGTAAATGATTAGCTTCTTCTTTGTACATTTCTTTATTACAGTATTATTATTATTAAATCATTTTTTCGATAAAATACATTGAGGTAAATAATTTTGCAATTATTTAACATTCTTTGCACTTTTCTATTTGTTTTTGGATACATTAAAGCATTTTTGAAAACATACATTAAGATTCCATATTACCACTCAATTTTCCCTAAGCCTACTTTTTGACGTTTTGTACAGAAGCCTTCAAGCACCATACTTATAGTTACACTAGCAAAAAATCTAATTAAGAACATTTAGTTTAATATTTACCACTACTTTTCGCACAAAAAATGTGGGTGTAGTTATGATACCTTGTTTACAATTCACTGTAATGAAAATGGGGTTCCATAGTACCACCTTCTCCTCCACAGTTTATTTGCATCACGTAAAATATTTCATTTGTTTGATGTAAGTACAGTAGAGCATCTATTATCCGACCCCCGATTAACCGTCACATCGGTTAACCGACCGTTCTAGTCGGCAAATTCAAATGTCCGCTAGTGATGTGGCGCTACAATATTTGGCTATGTCTTGGCTACTTTAATAGTACTTTTACGTGTTTTAGCTGGCAACACTGGATTGATCATGAAAGGGAGCCAGAATTTAAACGAGGCATAATTTTCTAATTTTTAACGATACAATAGCGACGATTATTATTTTAAAAAAAATTTTCTTAGGCTTAACATCGATGAAAATTCAACGCAAAGTAGGTTAATAGCGATATACTAATATACTAATTACATGAGATATACTAATATACTATATTAATAATGTATTTTTTCATATTTTTCGGTTATCCGTTTTTTCAGTTATCCGACCAACCCCAGTCTCCAATTGAGTCGGATAATCGATGCTCTACTGTATTATTTTAAAAACTAAATTGAAATCGGCAAATATCCCAGTGCTCTGTTTTCTTTGCGATTTCCCCATAAGTAAAAGCGCAGACATTAATAAACTTTACGCTTTTCACTTAGAGTTTCTCAGTTGAACAAATATGATTTTTCGCTTTAAAGATAGTGTTTTATTATGTTCCTGAACGATTGGTATAGCTCAAACATAAGTTCGAAAAAAGTCGTATTTATTATAATGGCATATGGTTTCTTTATGAAAAGATATAATTTCCATTTGCTATTAATGATCGTTAAGCAAAGTTTTTAAATATATCTCACGAACATACCTGAAAACCAAAAGGTCGAGTAACAGTTTTCCAATCAGATTTTAGTTTTCTTTCTGCTACAATAAATTTAACAGGATGCACCAGTATGACTGGTGTGTAATCCACTGGAATGTCGCTTTGTAAAATTAGAGGAATACCAGTAATATCTGCAACCTAAACAAATATATTAACGAGAAATAATTCAGCATTTTTAGTAAATAAAATATTAGAATATTTATATTTAGTGTTTACTATTAAAGAAATAAACGATAAAAATATTTTAAATTTATGAAATTACTAAATTTATTGTACATAGATGCCCGGGATTATTTTGACTTATTTCAAAATTGAAAATTATGACTATACAAACTTATGCGATTATCAAGGCTGTGGAGTCGCGTAAAAATCTACCGACTCCAACTCCGATTCCGACTTTTCCTTACCATCCGACTCCGGCTAAAACACCAAAACTCCACGACTCCGACTCCGAGTCCGACTCCGACTCCACAGCCCTGGCGATTATATAACTGTCAGGAAGAATTTTACCAATTTTTAATGTTTGTAGACGTCATAGTCTACAAGAAAAAGTCGACGTCACGGGTTCTGATTCCTATATCACGGCGAAAAAATTTGCGACAGTATTGTCGCAAATTTTTTCGCCGTGATATAGGAATCCGAACTATAGGAACCCGTGTTATAGGGGGGTCGACTGTAATTTATTTGTTGATGAATGTATTCTAAATAAATTAAGATTTGGTTAGTACATTAATAGAATATTTGAAGATATTAATGTATTTACGTAAGACATCATATGATTTGTTATAGTTGTTAAAATATAATCTTAGGATTCATATAGTATTTATGTCTCTTATAGTAATTAAAAAATCTTCATACCTCTTTTTCTTTTCGAAATATTTATTTTTCACTAACTTATCCGTCGCGCATTGCTGCGATTTCAGAAGAAACGAAATTCAAGCAAACTCGTTATGATAAAATTTACATTTTATCATTTTTATTGAAACTTATTATTATTATTATTCATTTTCATCGGAAAAAACATTTCAAAGTGTCGTTTCAGTTTTATTTATTTATTAAAGTGCTTGTGGATACAGGATATTTTTTGTTTTTTTGTCTGGTGCGTACACGAATAAATCAGAAGTTTTTCCAATGCGTGAGCTGGCCACATACAGTTGTACATGTGAGAAGCACGGATTCTTTAAATTTAGTCCGCATACTCGCAGAGATTGTCAGAAGTGCGATATTCCCCATTTTATATATATATTTTTAATCCTTTATAATTTTAACTATTTAATTGCTCCTTCTTCTCTTCCTTGGCATNACTCGCAGAGATTGTCAGAAGTGCGATATTCCCCATTTTATATATATATTTTTAATCCTTTATAATTTTAACTATTTAATTGCTCCTTCTTCTCTTCCTTGGCATGATGTGAAATTTCTAATAGTTGGATAATAAACCGATTTATTGTAATTTGTCTTTTTAAATTATTTTGTGTTGATATTAAAATTTGGAAAAGGGGGATACCTAGATCGGTAAAATAAGCGAATTTCCTTTTACAACTTCGGTTGTTGTTTGGGGTACAGTTAAGGTTTTAACAAAGTTCGAGCGAATACATAATTAGCAAAAAAAGTTGAAATAAAGTGATTAAACAAAAATTATTACAAATATCGTAAATAACAGTTCACAAATGCCTATACAGAGAGATTTTTTGAATGGGGCAAATGGTCTTCACAATTTGAAATCGATCGCACACACAGTGAAATGCTCGTATACACGCGCGCTATCTATCGTAGGATAAGTGTACTATGCCAGAAACATTCGCGGGAGTGTATTAAAACACTTCCCAAAATTTCATGGCAATTGGATAAATAGTGTGGTAATGCATGAAGGACAGACATTTATTTTTATATATATAGATTAAGCTGTTCTTATTAAATAAATTTAAAATATGTTTAACGTAACATGGAAGACCACATTATTTGCCATTTTTTCTTGTTTTTCATTCTGGATATTTCCTCACACTTAGGGTTTGTGTTGTCTCGAAAAGGCCAGAGTTGTGTTACTTCTGGCAGCATATCAGTAAATTAATGTTAAGATTTTGAATATGCCCAATGGGTGAAGTGAAAAAGTAGTTTTTCATTGTACCCACGAAAATATTTTCTTTTAAAGTTTAAAAGTAGTAATGCCAGGAGTAAATTTCATAATTTTATTTCAATTTTTTTAGTAAAAACTCGGATACTTAAGTTTAAAAATAAACATTGCTCGAAAGAATAACAGAAAAAAAATCAACGTTTGCGCTGATTCTTTAAAAATTTAGACAATTAGTGTACTGATTTTCATTTCTGAACTCAGTTCTTTGCAATGCAATTTGATAACGGTGTCTTTTAATGACGTTTGAGGTGACACCCCTTTCTGGGCTCTGTTATATACTCCTATTCTATAAATTCCTAAACATAGCGAAATGTATAATTTAATCATGGGTGTGTCTAATACATTGCAGTGATAGTACAGTACATAATTGGATGACCTAATAACTATTTATAGCAACATGACGAATGAAAGAGACCTTTTAATTTATTATAATTATCCTTATATAGTTAATTTTAAAACAACATGAGTACAGAATAAGTATAGATAATCTTTTTTTAATTTTATATATTTATCACTAAATACTATTCATGATTTAACTTCATTTTGAATCTTGAGAAGTTACATTTTAAAGTGAAGACGTTTGCATTTATATCAAAACGCGCTTCAAAGAAGAAAATCTACCTTATTCACAATTTGGCCCACCATTCCAGAATAAGAACCATTTTCTTCTCTTTTTCCAGCATGTGTAGGTATCGGATGAACAACTTCATATCTGTATAAAATCATTTGTATTTAAACATGCCATTAGATATATATTATATTCTTTATATATTCTACTTCAAGTACAGTGGTGCGTCGTATAACGTACGCCTCGAATAACGGACGCTGCGAACCACGGACTTTTCGTTCGGCAATTACGTGAGGCAAACAACGGTCTTTCTGCGAACAAGTGCGAATGATGTTTCCACTCTTTTGCCGTTGCCAATGACAATCTGCTATTTTTATAATATATTAGTATTATTAGAATATATTATCAGTATATCTGAAGTACAGAGCTCCCGTTGGAATTCGGCTTGCTCCCTTGTTTATTACGTACAGCACCTCAGTGCAGGGTATTTACATTTATTCAAGTGTTGTGCAAATCATGGCTTCTAAAAAAGCAGAACGGCGATTTCAATTGAAACAAAGCAAGAAATCATCAGAAGGAGTGAATGTTGACAAACACTTCCTTGTCAAATGGGGAGAGGTTCAGAAGTTTACCAACACTCATTATCCAAACAGAGCTGAGGCCAACAGGATCAATGATCTCTACAATGACACCATTGCCAGTCATTTCCGACAGGTGTTGAAGAAGAGAGAGAAACAGTCAACCTTGGACATGTTTTTCAAGAAACCAGCAGGCAAAAGACAAAGGATGGAACAAGAGGAGTTGACCCTGGAAGCCCCAGTAGACTCTCCTGAATCTGACTCCGATTAAAAAACAATAAAAAGAGACTTGCTGCAATGTGTAAAAAGTCTGTATCTGTATGAATGTGTAAAGAAAGTGTTCCTCCACCTCCTCCTCACAACATCTGACTA
>NW_019384653.1:653847-659044 GCF_000671375.1 Centruroides sculpturatus | reverse complement strand
GGACTTTCTGCGAACAAGTGCGAATGATGTTTCCACTCTTTTGCCGTTGCCAATGACAATCTGCTATTTTTATAATATATTAGTATTATTAGAATATATTATCAGTATATCTGAAGTACAGAGCTCCCGTTGGAATTCGGCTTGCTCCCTTGTTTATTACGTACAGCACCTCAGTGCAGGGTATTTACATTTATTCAAGTGTTGTGCAAATCATGGCTTCTAAAAAAGCAGAACGGCGATTTCAATTGAAACAAAGCAAGAAATCATCAGAAGGAGTGAATGTTGACAAACACTTCCTTGTCAAATGGGGAGAGGTTCAGAAGTTTACCAACACTCATTATCCAAACAGAGCTGAGGCCAACAGGATCAATGATCTCTACAATGACACCATTGCCAGTCATTTCCGACAGGTGTTGAAGAAGAGAGAAAAACAGTCAACCTTGGACATGTTTTTCAAGAAACCAGCAGGCAAAAGACAAAGGATGGAACAAGAGGAGTTGACCCTGGAAGCCCCAGTAGACTCTCCTGAATCTGACTCCGATTAAAAAACAATAAAAAGAGACTTGCTGCAATGTGTAAAAAGTCTGTATCTGTATGAATGTGTAAAGAACGTGTTCCTCCACCTCCTCCTCACAACTTTTCACTACCCTGCATAATTAGTGAATGTTCCATTTTCATTTATTTTAGGATACAGTATGGTTATTTTATGCAGCGGAACGAATTATATGTTTTAACATATATTTCTATGGGAAAATGCTTTTCGTATAACGGACTTTTCACTTAATGGACGTTCACCTGGAACGGATTAAGTACGTTATACGAGGCACCACTATACTATATTTTCGTTTTCTTGTATCGANATTACAGAATATACAATCCACAAAACAAATAATCCTTATTACATATCAGCTGTAACCCGCGACATCGCCCGCGGAGGATTGGCAAGCAAACCCCATTTATATTCAGTATTTCACAACCATATTAATTGTTATATAACACCTACCGCTGAGAATGATGAGAATTGCCGAGAATCAAACGAACTATTTTCAATTTGATCAATTTTCTGGAACGTTTACAATCGTTCTATAATCGAAACAATATACAATAACAAATTCGAATTTAAAACGGTTCGAACATTTGGTTAAAAAATTGAAATATATAAAAAAACATTTATAACAATGTTTGAAATGTTATCAATTTAATACCCCTAATTACTCAATGAAGACTAAACGTAGATGAAAACAAAATCGCATCTAAAACAGTACAGTAGAAGCCGTTCTTCCGATTAAGCCTTAATGCTCTCCCTCTCCCTATATAAATTACTTTTTTTCAAAAAAGAATTAGTTTTTACATTAAAGTTGCAACCATGCAGATGTATGGTTTTGAGATTATTTATGCCGAGTTTAAAAATTATTCTGTTTCTCCCTGTTTGTACAAATCTTTGCATGCTTTTATTTCTGTAGCAAATATTTTTCGTTTGATATTCTCGACAATTTTTCTGTTATTTTGAATTATTTTAAAGTAGAAAGAAATTCTCAAGGAAGAAGGAAAATATGTTTTATAATTTTTGATGAAGATGGAAAAATTTACGATGTAAATAACGATTATACAATTTGTTTAAACGATGTGCAGAACATATGAAAGTAACTTATATAGAAAAACAGCAAAAAAACTTTATTAATGTTCATGTAGATAAGTCCAAAATTAAAATACCTACTATAAATTTTCTAAATTTCGTATGATTGATAAGGTTGATTGATATGCATTTTAAATATTCAAATATTGGTAGATTGGAAACCATCACAATCTGGAGAAACTACATTGGTGTAAAAATTATTTGCCAAAAAAATTTATGAAAACTCTTTTAAAAAGATTTCATGTTGTTACTCTGCATATCTACCGTTTTTTAAGAAGAAAAAGACAATTCATAAATGTATGTATTACCAGACTCTGTCTAAAAATATGATTTAATAATAATTAATAATCTGATGCACGGGCTGTCTCCGAAAAGAGCATTTTTGTTTACGACTGAATCTCATCACTGTAATGTCAGTGTCTTTTTAAGAATGCAATATTTGTTTCCCAAAAATAAAATTACGAGAGATATAAAATTAAATACTCATTATTTAATTTTATTGAAACATAATCGTGACAAGAGTCAGGTGAATTGTTTTGCAAAAAGATATTAAATTTTTCATGGATGCATATCAAAAAGCAATAGAAAAAGAATTTGGTTATTTGATTTTTATTTTAAAACAAATGAGAAATTTTCTGTGTCAGATTCGTGTTTTTCTTATAAACAAAGTAATGTTTGGATATACTTATTTATAAAATGAAAAACATAAAGAAAAATTATCACATGTTGGTAATTTTGGCAGACTACATTGCCACAGCGAAGAACAATACTGAAAATAGCTTCTCCTGATCAAATCAGTGTTTTAAATGAAATATATGATAATTTGTTAAGAGGAAACATATCGTCAGACGTTCGTAATTAAGAAAATATAAAAATGTTATCAGGATATGGAGTGAGAAACGTATTCCTTTGCATACTATAAAAAAGATTTTAGTAAATCAATCAAGGGTGCGCTTCTTCCACTTCATTTGAGTCCATTATTGTGTGTAGCAGTTAAGTTTATAAGGAAATAGGAGAAGACAGCTAATGACGAATCAGCTTAGGTTTAGTTTCTCCCTAATTTTTGATGAGTTATCAAAAGCGGAAATGAAAATTCGTTTAATATAGAAAAATCATTTGAGAGTAGTAATTTACCCGATGATGATAAACAAAAGTCATTAAATCAATTAATTTCAACATATTGAAGAAACAGAATCTTAACCTAAAGAAAAAGCTGTTGATGATGCATTTAGTAAGCAAATAACTTCATCTGTATTATAATTATAACAAAAATATATAACACATTTAATTAATGAGTGGAATCGAAGTCACTGTGGATGGAATTTTAAAAGCGAATTAACAATCGATGGTAAACCTGTTTTTGGAAGTCGTATAGTATACTTAATTTCGTTTCTAATACGAAATAGAAAAACTGCATTAGCGTCTGTTGGTTATAACGAATTCTGAAACTGTTAAAAAAACAAACATTTTTAAATTGTAGATTGGAAACACATCTAGACTATTAACGAACACTATTGGAGACTTTTGAAAAAATCTTCTCTCGGAGACTATTTCACCAGTCAAAAAACATATGAAGAAGACATAATTTTTGAATGAAAAAACTTTTGAATAAAAAAACCTTTGAAATCCATATGTTATGATCCTTCATTTTCAGCACCTGTCTGTGGAGTCAGTAAATTAGTTAAATAATCTAATTACCTCGATGTGTAGTTGAAAATTGGCTATCTTCTTAACTAGATTATACTCTTTATAAACCTTGAAAATTAAAGATTCGCGAAGAAAATCTGAAAGTTTTTATTTTAATGACTTATGGCAAGTTGATTTAAATGTATTAAAACAATTTTCTAGATTTAATAATGGATTAAAATATTTAGTAACCGTAATCGATATATAAACTAAGAATAGTGGCGTAGCGTAGTGAGGGCAGCAGGGGCGGCCCGTCCCGAGCGGCAAAATTTCACAATAAATAATAATATCATGTAAAAATTTGAATCATTTCATTTCATATTTTTGTCGCATCTACGATTCGGACCGATTGAAATGAGCACGGAATTTTTCATTACTTATTCTGTGACGAAACTGAATTTTAGTGTTGTAAATTGAAATACCTACATAAGAGGGCGGCGAAATTTTCCTCCGTCCCGAACAGCTGACACCCACACTACGCCACTGACTAAGAATTGCTATATTGTTCCAATAAATAAAAATTCTCAGTCGGTTTTACAAGCTTTACTAATCATTAAAAAAAATTCTAAAAATTTACAAACAGATAAAGAAAAAAAATTATAAAAAATTAGAAAAATATTTTTTTAAAAATTAAAAATTAATCATTTTTCAACCTGTTCTGATACAAAAGCCTCCGTTGTCGAAGAATTAAAGTAAACTTTGCGAGAATATAATACATAGATTATTTTCTTACCGTAATTCTTATAAATATATCGATGTTTATCCTATATTGTGAATTGATTCTGGAATAAGAAAAGGAATATGATTTGTAAAAGGAAATAACTTCCTACTTCCAGAATCAATGAAAAAACCAGCCTTATTAATATATTCTTTTCGTAAATGCAAATAATCTTTATGGATTTGTAATGAAGTTTTATTTACCGACAACTATTTTTAGTTGGTTATTCGAAGATGAAATAAATGCGTTAGATATTTCTAATATACTTCATAAGAATAATATTGGTTATACTTTAAACTAGATCTTAAAATACCCTAAAAACGCTTACGATACACATAACGATCTACCTATAGCTCCATAGCATATTAAATTAATATTCTATATAATTTATTATCAAATTATCAATAATCAATACTTATTATACACAGATACTAATTCACTAACGCTTTAAATTTATACAAATAATGTTTATGATGACTTTAAATCATTTCCTATTATTTTTGGTTTTAGCAACTATCCAAAAACTAATAAATTATGTAATGTAAGAAATAAAAATTAATTAGAATATTTTACAGATAAAACTTTCTCAAAATCAATAATTGAATTTTGTTCATTAAAACCAAAAATGTATTTTTATATATATATTTTTTCGACAATCAAAATATAAAAGCGGCTAAAAGAATTTAAGAAATCTGTTGCAAAAACTTTCAATCATTAAAAATATAAGGAAGTTTTATGCAATACAGAACTGTTAAGACATCAACAGTGCGAAATTAAAAGTGAAAATCATGCGATAACAACGTATCTTCAAAATAAAATTTCTCTTTCCCCATTTTAGGATAAAAAATTTATTTTAGATAATGGGATAGATGTAATATCATTTCGTCATTACTGTAATTCTTACAGATTGTTTGATATCATCTTTTTTTCAATGTGGATATTTCATATTATACAAGTAAAAACAAAATTCTGAAACTTAATTAATACACAGTGTTTGCAATAAAACACATCCTTGTCTAAAACTGTTAATTAATATTGTTGTAGTTTTATAAATCAATATTGTAAGCTTTAACACTATAACTTTTATTAAAATGTGTGGTATATTTCATACATATAAAAAATAAAAATATATATGTTAATATATTTATATATTTTTT
>NW_019384653.1:642354-649548 GCF_000671375.1 Centruroides sculpturatus | reverse complement strand
CATCTTCGAGTTGAAGTCGGTGACGATGTTTAGTTTTCATGTTTGTCATGGCCGAAAATCCGCTCTCGCAGAGGTGTGTTGTGCAAAATGGTAGTAAATATTTTATTGCCGCTTCGCTGACAAGAAGATAATGATAATTGTACAATTTTTGTTTCTTGCGTAAGAATTTCATTTAGGTATTGTCACAAATGCATTTTTTGATGAAATTTCGAGATTATTTTTAGTTATAAATAAATGAATTTGTGCATTCGACATCATGTTGTAAATTGCCGAATTTTTTGATGGCCACCCATTATTTTTTTGATTGTTTCATCTCATGCATTTAAATTTTAAATCGACCGATTTTAGATTGCCGCGCGTACCCCTTCACGCAATTTCGCGTACCCCCAGGGGTACGCGTATTACTAATTGGGAACCACTGATCTAGGTGATTTAAATCTAATTCAATAACAAGAAAAAAATTTCATAAAGTAAATGACATGATGTACTTACACAAAGAAAAATTACTAATTCTTCACTTGAATCTTTTTCAGCAGGCAGTTCGATGATTGTGTGAATTTAATCCCAGTAATAAAAATAAATTCGAATACGAAATCCTAAATATTTTAGTTGATAGTCTTTTTTCCCTCTTTTGTTCGGCGCACCAAACAAAATAATGTTTATGCTTTCAAAGGACGGTATATTCTGTAAATTATATTCAAACGTTTTTAATAATTACCATTGATCTGTATAATATATTGCGTTTAATATCACAAATAATAAAATTGTAGATAATAAATATAATTTAAGAGCAATAAATAAAGCAGAGAGGTAATTTTGAAGATTGCATTAACTTTTTTCTATAAAGTTTTATATTTAATAGCAGAATTATTGTATTATTCGAATAAATATTCTGGATTCAATACCAAAGTGCGTGACCACATATAATACACGTGAAGTGTAGTGGAAATCAATGAATATAATTTTGTAATAATCTTCACAAATTCAGATATTTTTACTTCAGATTTCTGTAAATTAGGGCATTTTACATTTACATCTAAGAATAATATTACCTTCACTATAATACTGAATATTTTCTTTAAGATATTACAAAGAAAAGCGCTGTTATTGTTCTGAATGCTGAAATCTACAAGAACAGAAGTACACATTAGGGTTTTATTATTCGTAGTTACGTGCATTACACCTGCTATTTAGTAATTCATTGTAATACAGTAAAACCTGTCTGAAACAGCAGCTGTTGAAAGGAAAGCCTGCTTAATGGAAAATAATTCTTTAGAATAGAGCTAGTCGGCTTTATTCAGCTTTTAATGTACAGAGTTTGTTCGAAAAGTAATGTCAGTGAGTCGATTAGAAGACATTTATTGATCTGATCGATACATTAAAACTAATGATGTAACGAATATTCGGTTACTATTCGGTATTCGGCCTATTCGGTTTATTTTTCACTATTCGGCCGAATACCGAATACCTAAAACAGGAGTAATAAATAACAAAAACACAGTAAATTAATCGTTTTGGTATTTAGATTTAATGTTATCGAGTTAGTGTTGTTTGTTTATATTTATTTATAACTTATAACATGCACAAAATAAAAAAGAAAATAATATTAGTCACATGTATTCACAGTTTATAATTACAAAGATCAACACACGTACACGTCTACAGTTGGAGAATCCTCGCACATCTGGGGGTCTGACCCTGCCTATCCTTCTTTTTAAGCGCTCGTCTTTGCTCTTCCCTTTCTCTTTCCTCTATCGCTCTAATCCACGTATGCCTATGCATACATCATTATACGTGCTCACGATACTTTCGATTTGTCACTTTTCCGTCGTAGATATCCCATTTTACAATTACGTGACTCATNGTAATTTTGGCAGACTACATTGCCACAGCGAAGAACAATACTGAAAATAGCTTCTCCTGATCAAATCAGTGTTTTAAATGAAATATATGATAATTTGTTAAGAGGAAACATATCGTCAGACGTTCGTAATTAAGAAAATATAAAAATGTTATCAGGATATGGAGTGAGAAACGTATTCCTTTGCATACTATAAAAAAGATTTTAGTAAATCAATCAAGGGTGCGCTTCTTCCACTTCATTTGAGTCCATTATTGTGTGTAGCAGTTAAGTTTATAAGGAAATAGGAGAAGACAGCTAATGACGAATCAGCTTAGGTTTAGTTTCTCCCTAATTTTTGATGAGTTATCAAAAGCGGAAATGAAAATTCGTTTAATATAGAAAAATCATTTGAGAGTAGTAATTTACCCGATGATGATAAACAAAAGTCATTAAATCAATTAATTTCAACATATTGAAGAAACAGAATCTTAACCTAAAGAAAAAGCTGTTGATGATGCATTTAGTAAGCAAATAACTTCATCTGTATTATAATTATAACAAAAATATATAACACATTTAATTAATGAGTGGAATCGAAGTCACTGTGGATGGAATTTTAAAAGCGAATTAACAATCGATGGTAAACCTGTTTTTGGAAGTCGTATAGTATACTTAATTTCGTTTCTAATACGAAATAGAAAAACTGCATTAGCGTCTGTTGGTTATAACGAATTCTGAAACTGTTAAAAAAACAAACATTTTTAAATTGTAGATTGGAAACACATCTACACTATTAACTATTCGAGACTATTCACCAGTCAAAAAACATATGAGAAAGACGGAATTTTCGAATAAAAAAACTTTTGAATGAAAAAACCTTTGAAATCCATATGTTATGATCCTTCATTTTCAGCACCTGTCTGTGGAGTCAGTAAATTAGTTAAATAATCTAATTACCTCGATGTGTAGTTGAAAATTGGCTATCTTCTCAACTAGATTATATGCTTTTAAACCTTGAAAATTAAAGATTCGCGAAGAAAATCTGAAAGTTTTTATTTTAATGACTTATGGCAAGTTGATTTAATTGTATTAAAACAATTTTCTAGATTTAATAATGGATTAAAATATTTAGTAACCGTAATCGATATATAAACTAAGAATAGTGGCGTAGCGTAGTGAGGGCAGCAGGGGCGGCCCGTCCCGAGCGGCAAAATTTCACAATAAATAATAATATCATGTAAAAATTTGAATCATTTCATTTCATATTTTTGTCGCATCTACGATTCGGACCGATTGAAATGAGCACGGAATTTTTCATTACTTATTCTGTGACGAAACTGAATTTTAGTGTTGTAAATTGAAATACCTACATAAGAGGGCGGCGAAATTTTCCTCCGTCCCGAACAGCTGACACCCACACTACGCCACTGACTAAGAATTGCTATATTGTTCCAATAAATAAAAATTCTCAGTCGGTTTTACAAGCTTTACTAATCATTAAAAAAAATTCTAAAAATTTACAAACAGATAAAGAAAAAAAATTATAAAAAATTAGAAAAATATTTTTTTAAAAATTAAAAATTAATCATTTTTCAACCTGTTCTGATACAAAAGCCTCCGTTGTCGAAGAATTAAAGTAAACTTTGCGAGAATATAATACATAGATTATTTTCTTACCGTAATTCTTATAAATATATCGATGTTTATCCTATATTGTGAATTGATTCTGGAATAAGAAAAGGAATATGATTTGTAAAAGGAAATAACTTCCTACTTCCAGAATCAATGAAAAAACCAGCCTTATTAATATATTCTTTTCGTAAATGCAAATAATCTTTATGGATTTGTAATGAAGTTTTATTTACCGACAACTATTTTTAGTTGGTTATTCGAAGATGAAATAAATGCGTTAGATATTTCTAATATACTTCATAAGAATAATATTGGTTATACTTTAAACTAGATCTTAAAATACCCTAAAAACGCTTACGATACACATAACGATCTACCTATAGCTCCATAGCATATTAAATTAATATTCTATATAATTTATTATCAAATTATCAATAATCAATACTTATTATACACAGATACTAATTCACTAACGCTTTAAATTTATACAAATAATGTTTATGATGACTTTAAATCATTTCCTATTATTTTTGGTTTTAGCAACTATCCAAAAACTAATAAATTATGTAATGTAAGAAATAAAAATTAATTAGAATATTTTACAGATAAAACTTTCTCAAAATCAATAATTGAATTTTGTTCATTAAAACCAAAAATGTATTTTTATATATATATTTTTTCGACAATCAAAATATAANAAATTACAATAAAACGGTTTATTATCCAACTATCAGAAATTTCACAACATGCCAAGGAAGAGAGGAAGGAGCAATTAAATAATTAAAATTATAAAGGATTTTAAAAAATATATAAAAATGAGGAAAATCGCACTTCTGACAATCGCTGCGAGTGTGTGGGTTAAATTTGGAGAATCCGTGCTTCTCACATGGACAACTGTATGTCGCTGGCTCACGAGTCGGAAAATCTTCCGATTTATTCGTGTACACACCAGACAGAAAAACAAAAAATATCGTGTATCCACAAGCTCTGCAATAAATAAATAGAATTGAAACAACACTTTGAAATATTTTCCCGATGAAAATGAATAATAATAATAAGTTTCAATAAAAATGATAAAATGTAAATTTAATTTTATCATAACGAGTTTGCTTGAATTTCGTTTCTTCTGAGATCGCAGCAATGCGCGACGGGTGAGCAAGTATTATATAAAGTAAAATTTGCAAATTACACAATGTTAAAAGAAAACTAAAAAAATATCATGCTCCATCAACCAAGCCGAGTCGCTAGTCATTCTTAAAACCCTCAAGAGTACCCAGGATAATATTCCAGTTACAACGATAAAAATTTTATTTTTACCGTCAATATAAAATTTTCCTGGATTAAAAGCTACTCAGGTGGCAGTCGCAATGACAAAGTAAACAATCTGGCCAAAAAGGCCTCCTCTTTCTTATTCTTATTCTTATTCTTATTCAACACCCTTGGTTCATATGGAGATTATAGCCTGAAACGCTTTTTCTCCGAGAGACGAATTTATTGATCGCTATGCGACCGATTAGCCTGCTGTATCGCACAGCCATACGTACGCGCGGGAAAGAGTGCCTTCCGGGAGGACTTTTATGGGGAACTGGCCTCCTATTCAGTCGTTATTGGCAAGGAGAAAACCCGGAAAACTCCTTGCAGCCAGCCTGTCCGATCGTGGCGCGAACCCACGACCGAACTTCCCAGTGTTTAAGGTCTGGTCACCGCAATGAGCGGCAACGGAGACCACTCGCCCACTGGTGGGGGCGGCCTCCTCTTTATCCACTGTGTGTAACCACAAGATCAAACGGTTGCCTTTGCTGACGATGTGCTGGTTCTCATTGGGCTGAACTAGATGAAAATGGGGAACAGTATTCTCAAAATTATATACCAGTGGGGTCTTATACATAAACTTTAGTTTAATATGAAAAAACTAAGGGTATTGTTTTTAACAAGCGCAGGAATAGCAACCTTTATGCCCGGGTCCCAACCCTCAAAATGAATGATGCACACAGCAGTGTTATTAAAGAACTCAAGTATTTAGGATTACGATAAATAATTTGTGTTTGAATTGAAATAAATTACTGACACGGTTTCAAAAATACCAGAAAAATTTTTTATAAAAGATATGTGGATGATATTTTAATTATATACAATGAAACTGAAATAAAGATAGAAGAAATCAACAAACAAGTTAATAATATACAAGAAGCGATAAAATTCAAAACAGAAATAGAAGATGCAACCAGAAAATAAATTAACTATTTGGACATTACGATAAGAAGATTAAAACAGAGCTTAGAATTTAGAACATTTAGAAAGCTAGGTTCGAGTCAGATAACAATAAGATATCAGTCAAACGTATCACTTCATGTCAAATATAATGTATTTAAAATGGAATATTCTAAAATAAAAACAGAACAAGTCAAGAAATACACATATATGAAGATTTAGCTGAATTAAAAAAGAAATTTCTCCTGGCGGGTTACCCACAAAGACTGTTTAAAAAAATGGGAACTTAAAATAAATAATCTTAAAAAGCCACAATACAATAAAAAAACAAACGATATAAAGTATATCGGGTTTCCATACATCAAAGGACTACACGAACAAATTGATAATGAAATAAGTAATATAAACTTCAAGTTAGCACCATCATACCGAAAAATGTATACAAGGCTTAAACAGCTCAATACTGAGAAAAAACAATAACTACCAGCTGAAACTAAGAATGTAGTATATAAAATTCATTGTACTTGGACAGATAATAATTATTATATAGGAGAAACTAAAAGAAAGTTAAAAACCGGATTAAAAGAACATATTGCAGATCTAAAATACAATAGATTAAATTCTGCTTTTCATGATCATTGCACCCTGAACGATTGTAAAATAGATAAAGATAAAGTAGAAATACTCCACAAAGAAAAAGAAACATATAATAGAAAGTTCAAAGAAAGCGTAGAAATTATCAAAAGTAATAAATGTATAAATAAAAACCTAAGTATTAAAATAAACGAAAACTGGCTCAATATNTTATACAAATAATGTTTATGATGACTTTAAATCATTTCCTATTATTTTTGGTTTTAGCAACTATCCAAAAACTAATAAATTATGTAATGTAAGAAATAAAAATTAATTAGAATATTTTACAGATAAAACTTTCTCAAAATCAATAATTGAATTTTGTTCATTAAAACCAAAAATGTATTTTTATATATATATTTTTTCGACAATCAAAATATAAAAGCGGCTAAAAGAATTTAAGAAATCTGTTGCAAAAACTTTCAATCATTAAAAATATAAGGAAGTTTTATGCAATACAGAACTGTTAAGACATCAACAGTGCGAAATTAAAAGTGAAAATCATGCGATAACAACGTATCTTCAAAATAAAATTTCTCTTTCCCCATTTTAGGATAAAAAATTTATTTTAGATAATGGGATAGATGTAATATCGTTTGGTCATTACTGTAATTCTTACAGATTGTTTGATATCATCTTTTTTTCAATGTGGATATTTCATATTATACAAGTAAAAACAAAATTCTGAAACTTAATTAATACACAGTGTTTGCAATAAAACACATCCTTGTCTAAAACTGTTAATTAATATTGTTGTAGTTTTATAAATCAATATTGTAAGCTTTAACACTATAACTTTTATTAAAATGTGTGGTATATTTCATACATATAAAAAATAAAAATATATATGTTAATATATTTATATATTTTTT
>NW_019384653.1:606979-637612 GCF_000671375.1 Centruroides sculpturatus | reverse complement strand
GCACATCTGAGGGTCTGACCCTGCCTATCCTTCTTTTTAAGCGCTCGTCTTTGCTCTTCCCTTTCTCTTTCCTCTATCGCTCTAATCCACGTATGCCTATGCATACATCATTATACGTGCTCACGATACTTTCGATTTGTCACTTTTCCGTCGTAGATATCCCATTTTACAATTACGTGACTCATAGCCTGGTGATAAAGGAGAAAAGAGACAGATAGGACATCAAATTAAGTCACAGTTATGATTTCACAGATTCGAGACAGCTTGGTAGCTGTAACGGTCACAGGCTTTCGCCCGTGCACGCTAAGTGACTTTCATTACAAGCATTTAGCTTTCCGAAGTCTATGAAAACAATTGTTTGGCATTGACGGCCGCGAATTTCGTGTCAATAAGCTCCCTCCACTTGTTCGATTATGTTATCAAATCAATTTCATATATATTTTCACATTTTCACTTCGCGGTTCTTCTCTGTTCTTTTTACGTTATTTACACGTGTAGGTCATTTCATTGTTATCCACATTTGATTTCATCATTTATCACATACTTCCATGACACTCTTGTCTGTCCGCTACAACTGCCAAGAATTAACGCGATTGGCGAAGCGTAGTGACAGCGGGCCAACAGAGAGCGGGGTCCTTGCCATAATGCGGTTTGCGCGCCAATTTTCGTACGTGCGTTAATCGAGCCGAATAGTTTGGCCGAATATTCGGCTATTCGGCCACGCTCTTGGCCGAATATTCGGTATTCCGCCTCAGGCCGAATATACTATTCGTTACAACACTAATTAAAACGTATCAAAATAGGCTCCACCTCTGTCGATATCTCGCTTCCAGCGATATTTCCAAGCATCTAAGTTGTCACGGTAGGCCTTTTCCAAAATGTTCTTTAGAGTCTTGCTATAAGCCTCTTTTACTTTGTCAATTGTCCCAAAATGATGTTCTTTCATGGGAATTTTTAAGCGGGGGAACAAGAAGAAGTCGGGGGAGCCACGTCAGGACTATAATGCGGCTGGGCAACCGTTGGCACTTTGAATCGGCCAGGAAGCGGATCACGAAATAGGCGGTGTGGGCTGACGCGTTGTCATGGTGAATTTTCCAATCATCTGCCATGTCAGGCCATACGGGATGAACCCTTCGTTTTTGTCTCATGAGCACTTCCACGTAGAATTTGGCGTTGACGCTTACACTATGTGGTACAAACTCATGGTGGATAATTTACCTAATGACAAAGAACACAATGAGCATTGTCTTGACCTTTGACTTGCTCATTCTCGCCTTTTTGGGGCGAGTGAACGCCAAAGTGTGCCACTCGGCACTTTCCTTTCTGTTTCGAGGTCGTACTCAAAGACCCAACACTCATCACTTGTAATGACATTGACTAGAATGTGAGGGTTACTTTCACACAAGTCTCAACGTTCCTGACACGTTTCAACTTAGCACGATTTTTGGTCGTCTGTTAACACTTTGGGCATCAGCTTTGCCACACTTTTTTCATCTGCAGATTGTTCGTCAAAATCTCGTGAACAGTACTTTATGGAATGCTTAATTTCTGTGCCATTAAACAAACACTCAAATGACTGTCTGAGTTCAACAGTTCAGTCACACGCATCACATTTTCGTTGATGACGGACGTTGATGGCCTTCCACTGCAGGCTTCATCGCTGACCTCTTCACGGCCTTCAACAAATGCCTTGTGCCACCAGTAGACTTGGCGCTCCGATAAACAAGCATGACTGAACGCCTTCATTTTCATGGGAAAAGTTTTCACTGCGGACTTGCCGAGTTTGATGACAATCCATTGCTCAATCACCACTTGCACGGGAGACGAAAACAAGGTTTACGAAAATGCCTGTCCTTACTCTCCGGATGGTCAGAGGCGATTGAGCGACCGCGCGTGCGTAACCTGGCTCCTTCTTCCACCGATCCCCACTGCTCCGAGCGCGTTGTGACGAGTATTCGCTTCACAGTAAAATCACTGACATTATTTTTCGGACAAACCCTGCATTAATGCAATGTTTTAATCAGTCGGTTAATTTAAGTAAATTATAAAATTTAGTTAAATTATGACATTTTTCGCGAGAAGTGTAGGTATACCCTTGTAATGTGATTATGCATAAACAGATAGCTCTGACTTCACATGCTAAAAAAAATGTCTGCTTTTTATAAAAATTACTTGATACGTTTTTGTTCAAACAGTACTTCCGGAAAAACTAAATTATATCAGCATATTTAAAATATTGTGAATCCACTGAAAAATCTGTCATTCCTGAAATAATAGATACTATGTAACTAGGAATATCGCGAAGAACTGTCTTGTCATATTCAAATAGGAAACACTGTATCATTCGTCATAAATCCCAGACTACTCTGCCTATTTTTTTAATAAATCTGTGGAGCTAAAGAGTAAATTGTGGGATAGAAAATTCTGCTTGAGCAAGAAATCAATATTCTTTTCGGAAATGGTTTTGATATGATCCTCACGAGTTTCATACACGAGGAGTCATTGTCAGAGAGAAATAAATATCTTATCAGCTGTGCTAATTATTTTTCAGATGCAATAAAATAACATTCTAATACGCTTGTTGGATCGTTTTCATGTAAATTAACCCGATTCTTGGAAAATTGTATTTAAAATCGTTCGTTTCTTGCATGATTTGAAGCACACTGAGTCCAGTGATGATAGCAAGTTACCACCGTATTTTAACTGTGAAAAAATGGATAACACACTAAAAACCAAAATTAAACAATTTCTTCATTTTGTCTTTTTTATAACTGTAAAATCATTAACGCTATAAAAACAATGTGTTTGAATTTTATTCGCTGTAAATAATTTCCAGCTTCACTGATTGACATTGGTTTGTTTGAAACTTGAAAGAAAGGTGTTATCTTTTATCGTCAGGGTAGGAAAATTTTATTTATTCTCTTTTGTAAAAGTATAGACCTTGGCAACCCCAAGAAGGTAGTATATCTCTAATTGTTGTAAGATTCTGAACAAAAAACTCCATTCCTAAGTAAAAGCAGTTGAAATGTCAGAGTAATTTGTTTCATTCTACTCTGGGAAATGTTTTATTTAACATTTGGCAACTAGTGTTACCAGGAATAAATTATACGATTTTATTTTTAATTTTATGATCGAGATAGTTGCACTGTTTGAAAAATCGAGTAGGTAACTTTAAAAATACACAGCAGTCGAAATGTTACAGAAAAAATGAAGTCAGAATTATTCTCGATGTGAGAAATGAAAGGATAAATTGAATGATGCGTGGTCCACCGAAAATTCGACAATTTTGAGATATGATGTAAATATGCAAATTAAAAGTTTCATAACTAGAATATTAATTTAACGAACGATATTCCAAGTAAAATCATTTATCATGATATCGGATTAATATAATTATGTATTATCTAATGATATTTTAACTTGCATAGTATGAATTATGTAAATTAATTTTTTGTGTTGTGTTTTACGTGACAGCGTAAAGCGAGAAAAATCGCGTTGTCACAAGAGAATGCAGTAATTGATGTCTCCCAGATGCCGCATAAACTTTCTTATAATGAAAACTAGCAGTGTTTCACTGATCGCATGACAGTAAACTCGGTATAATAATTGGAGGAGGCTAACAAATGCCATGTAATTCAACTTTCTTTTTTGTCACATGTTGACATGTAATTTTATAATGTTTCAAATTATAATTTTATGTTTCAATTGAACTTTAAGGATTAGTTAGTGTATCCATTTAAAAAAGTATTAAATGACACAAACAAAATAATGGCTTTTTGTCTGTAAATTAGCAAATGCACAATATACACAGTATATCTCTATTTACAAAGCTCTGGAGTGCGTTCTAAGATTTAAATTGCTATTTGAACAAATACTTCAAACGATGTCCTTGCCTTATATTTTTAAAAATTAATAAGGAACATGTATGAAATAGTGTAAAAAACAGTGAATAGATGGCGCTATAACAATAGCAACTGTAAATGTTGGCTACTTGGCAGTCTATATATAAATTCGTGCCTTTCAAAAACATTAAATACATAACCTTACTTTTTAAGCAATGACTACGTTAAAGGATTATACAATTTATCCACTCCATACACCTTATCTGGTACAGATAAAGTGTATGCAGCAGCTACAGCACGAAGGTAGAAAAATTCATGCAATTTTACATTTCAATTACTGATATAATTGAGAGTTGGTATCACTTGTCTAAAGAATATTTTTGGACTGACAAAGCCCACTTCTTCATAGATACTCAACAAACACTTACGTCAATATATCCGTAGAATCTTGTTGCATTTTCTATAAGTGACTGTGTGGTGTGGATTTATAGACACACTGCGTCCACAGCTATTCTGTAAATGAACAACCATAATTTGACATTGTGACAAATTTCGTGACACGGTGCTTTCATGAAAGCGTTTTTACACAACATGATGGATACTATAACATGGCCTCTCCAATCACTGACTTTACTTCATGTTACTTTTGGTTACAGGGTTACTAAAGAACCCGTCGTATCGTGAAACATGTCATACTATGTCAGAGCTGAAAAGCAGCATTAGATTTCATGTACAGTGGTAACTCAGGATACGAACACCTCAGCATACGAAATTTTCAGGATACGACATGAAATTTGAACATAATTTTGCTCTACCGTACGACGTTACATTAGTTCGCAGCGCCATTTTTTATTCACTTCTGTTCATTGGTGTCAGTCCGTGTGCTTGCTTCGTTGTGGAAGGACCTCGCTCGATAAAGAAAATCTTGAGGTATTATCAGAAAGTGACTGATTTTATTGAAAAAAAACATCCTGAAAAGGTTCACACTGGCCGTATTGCTGCTTGGAGTAATGACATTTGCCTAACAAGTAAGACATTTTAGAAACATTTTCAAAAGTAGGCAAAGCCAAACCTCTTCAGATAGATATTTTACCAAGCCACCTCTATCCAGTGAAAGTGCTGGTGGAAGTGAAGGAAAGAAAGCAAAAAGCAGTGAATAAAATATTTAAAATATATATATAAAACAGAAAAGTTAAAAAAATAGTGATACGTTATTTTTAAGTTATTGTTACATTATGTTATGTAAGTTAAGTTTTAGTATCATTTCCCTTCTCCCTCTTCAGTTTACACCTCCACCGTTGTCTATCCTCAAAGGTAAAGTGCAAATAAAACTACATTTTTTTAATCAATTATTATTCTATTATAGTTATTTATACACTTACAACTACAAAACGCATTTTTCAGTGTTTTCCTTACTAAAGTTATTTTTTTAATGTACTACTTAGCTTTAATTTGAGTGTGTTTTTCGTATTGGAACGAATTATTTGGTTTTACATGTAATCGTATAAGGAAAAATGATTTACCTTACATTTTCATAATACCATCTCAGTTTCGGAATGGATTAATTTCGTAACCTGAGGTACCACTGTATTAGAAATTGTAGAAGTTGTCTTAAATTCTACAGTAAAATATTCTGTATTGCAAATGGTAAACGTTGTTGACAAGATGCACCATACGTTATTGTCAATAACGATGCATTAATTTTAAACATCTTTTAATCTGTTCAAGGAAATTGATTTATTACTTGGCAATTGTTTGTTTTAATTTTTCTTAATAACAGGACAGCCAATTGCAAGTTATTAACTGCTTTGATACCCTTGTTCTGATTTAAATGCAACTAAGAAATCTACGAAAAATTTATTTTTTGTATGAAATAATTATTTCCGCTTAAACGCGAATCTAACATCCAAATAAATTTCCGGGAAATAATTCCCGCGAAATAAAAACACCTCCAAAAAGTGTTTTTACAAAAAAGTATNATACTATTCGGGCTTTGAATGTTGTTATTTATATGTAATTTGGTTTTACAAAAAATTCATGTGGCATTAATAAGGTTTATTAAAATTATAATAATTTTTATTTATCTACATGTTAAGAACATCATTAGGAACCGATTTTTAGATTTTCATGTATTTTTTGGCAATGAAATATCAAAACAGTTCCAAATGTGCAATTATTTCATTGATAAGGTCATTTGTGGCCAAGTTATAGAAACATAAAAACGCATACTTTGGTAATAAAGTCTAAAATGCATATTTGATAATGTATAAAAAAACCTAAATTTGGCATATTTTGCCACTTTCCTAAAAACTTTGGTAGCCAATCTCCCCTTTTCTATCCCCCGGGATTGTGCTCCTTTTTTCAAACTGGTTCTCATTGATTTGTTTCATGATTGAATGATTAACATTTTGTTTTTACCCATTGGATACTTTGACAAAAAAATACCAGAAGGTATTTAACCTTGAAATGTGTTATCTATGCCACACCTCTCCTTCTACCTAAAAACTCTTTATACAGTGGAGTCGTTTTCATTTTGTTAGTTTGCAACAAGCGTCTATAGACTTGAGTCAAGTCTGCATTATTAAATACAGATTGAAAATCCCGAAAGTATCGTCATCTAAATCGTCTCTTTTGCAGTCCAATATTGCTGAATTTGCAGATCTTAAAATATTTATCATTGTTGGGATAGTTCTGCATTTTGATGCCTGTGATGCACACATTATTTGCAACAGAATATCTTAAATTCAACATCACATGCTAATGGCTAAACAGAAGAACAACATGAAACTACGGGAAAATGCCGAGCGTAAGCGTAAACAATTATTTATAGCACAATCACAGAAAAACAAATTACTTCTGTGCCAAACAAAAACTTAAATTTCGAATTTTGTGAGGCGATGTGTGAAGCAGGAATTCCATTTTCCGAACTATTATGCTGAACACTTTAATTATTTAATGAAATACATGAATAGGACAATTGCCGATGAATCAACGTTGAGATAGTCCTACAGGGAAGTCGTGTTTCTGAGAAAGCTAGGAAAGTTACGAAATGAGTTTGAAAATGAACAGATATACTTGGTGGTAGATGAAACCTCAGATGAGCAACAAAATATGGTTTCTGCTGTTCTAGTTGGAGCTCTTCGTGAAGACGAATATAAGGCGCCTACACTCTTGAATATGAAAATACTTAAAACAGTGATTGTTTACTGTTCTGCATTAACTGAGTTACAATAACTCAGTTAATGCAAATTCTATTGCTTGGTGACATATAGTATGACAATGTGCATTTACTGTTGTCAGATCAAGCAGCATATATGGTCAAAGCAGAAAAGAATTTGAGCATAATGTTTTCTAAATTTTTACATGTGATATATTTATCCCATGAATTAAGCAGAGTAGCTGAAAAAGTTCGAGATACTTATCCTAAAGTTGAAAAATTAGTGGCATGTGTTAAAAAAGAGTTCGTAAAGGCACCTTACATACGAAAGTTATGGAAAGACTCAATTAGACTCCCTGTTATTCCTGAGCCAATTGTCACACGCTGGAGAACTTAGTTGAATTCCGTGTTTTACATTGGAAAATACATGGACCAGCTGAAGAACTTTTTATTGCATACTTGCGAAGATAAGACCAAGGCTATAGAGAGTGCTGCATCTCTTGTAAGATGCATCGCTTTGCCGAGAACTAGCGGTTCTTAGATCTCTGGTATTTCACAGGACCAGCGCTATACAACTAGAAAAGCAAGAACTTCAACTGCATGAATGTATTTCTATCATTGAAAAATGTAGTAGAGAAACCTGCAATCTAATCCAGTGCAAAAAATACGAAATACTGTAAAAAAAACTATACGTTGTTTGAAGAATATGTGGTATAAAAAAATTCACATTTTGAGGTTTTTACTGCATGTTTTGAAGTTTTTACAGCAAATAATATGCACTTAAAATGAACTTTTTAGCACCTAAAAATTCGGTTCTTAAACATCATAATGTAGTAATAAAGAAGAAATTTTAAAAAAGATAAGATTTTTTGTACTTAGGTATAAAAAAATTTATAATTTACGCTTTGCTTTAAATTTTCTTAGCCAATAATGTTCGATAAATGCATAAATATACTTTTCAAAAGAGAAATAAATTTAAAAAAAGCATTACTTGAAGGTATTTCTTCAGTTTTTTTATTCTGTTTACTAAATAAAATAATACTGTATTTGTACTTTAATTGCCATCTCGTTATTATGATTTTTTGCTTTTGTTTTCATACCATTGTAACTTTTACTGTTCTCGTACTGCAAAACATCAATAACAATTAAATTTTCTATTTTCTAATTTTTTATTTTTTCGCTAATAACTTGTGCGAATTAAGTTTGTTGTTTGTGTTTAATGTAAACAAAGATTTTAAAAAATAACTACCATATTTTTTAATACTTTAAAATCCCTAAAAAATTTTTTTGAACTATGCAGTTTATAGTAAATGTATTATTAATCAGGTATAACAGAACAATTAGAAATGGTGTAACCTATTTCATTTGTTATACGAAACAAAATTAACAATTTGACATAAATTAATGTAAGTAAATAAATAAAATAAATAAATAATATATATACATAATATATTGGTGGTGCATTTAGAGTAAAACCTTATGTACTTTACTGCAATTACAAACATCTCGATTATTCTATTTTATGGATATAAAAAAAAGAAGTATAATCAGAAAAAATTTTAAGCATTACTAAGTATATTCCTTTAAAATTCATGTTATATGATGAAATATTATGTGCAATCTTTTTATGTAACTTAAAATCGTAGAAACTTTAATTTTTAAATATTGTTGATTTTAAAACTTATTTGGATTCGCTTAAACTCGTGAGCTTTAACAAAGTTCATTAAAATTCCGATAAGTTTCATTCATCTAGGTCAGTGGTTCCCAATTGGTTTTTCCTGCGTACCACTTTAAGAAAGAGCTCAAACTCGCGTACCCCTTATAGCAGAAATTCATATTAGTCCATACTAATATTATAAATTCGAAGGTAATTATGTCTGTCTGTCTGTTACCTTTTTACGTCTAAACCACTGAACAGGTTTTAATAAAATTTGGCACAGAGATAGCTTACATGTTGGAGATGAACATGGGCTACATTTTACTGCGAGAAAATATATTACTCCCACGAGAAAATTCCATATAATAAGCTGTGGGTAGACAGCTAGTGATAAATAGAATAATTTTTTTTTACNAAAAACGTAAAATATTTGAGTAGCCCAAGATATAGCCAAAGATTGCAGCGCCACAGCACTAGCGAAAATTTAAATTTGCCAACTGGAATTCTTTTGCCGACGTTTCGGATAATTGACTTTTGGATAAACGACGCTCTACTGTATGTAAATTTTAATTGTTAAATCAATTTAAACATGATTTTAAGAGTATGGTAGAAATTTTAAAATTGTTTAAACTCATCAAAAAAGGTATGTTTTTAAAATAACATAACCTTATATGTTCGTTTGTTTATACTGTTGTAACTTGTGAACTTTTATTTTAGTTGGCTGAAGAGGGGCAAGAAATGCCTGAAACGTGTAAGGAAAAAAACACGTATCAACTGAATAAAATTTAATTCTGTGATTTGCCAAGTGTCTGTATGAATACGATAAATAATTTGTGTTTGAATTAAAATCAACTAAATAAAATTTAATTCTGTGATTTGCCAAGTGTCTGTATGAATACGATAAATAATTTGTGTTTGAATTGAAGTATTTAGGAGTTGTTATAGACTTCCAGCTCTCTTGGGACCAGCATGTAAAGTATATATCTTAGTGCACTGGACTGAATTTTCAGGCCTTTGCAAGGGTGGCAAGGAAAACCTGTGGTTTGAACTCTGGTATCATGGATATCATTTATGAAAGCATCTTTTTACCTATGGTGACTTACTGTTGTGGCAGCTGGGGCGAGGCAGTCTGCAAGGCACACTCCAGGCGTAAACTTATCTCTGCCCAGAGGAAAGCTCTCCTCTAGACCACTGGGGCCTTCAGGACAACATCAAACATCAATCTGTAGGTTATGGCCCGACAGGTACCGATTCACAGAGTCATGTTGCTTTATCAAAAAATCTGGAAGATCAAATGGGGAGATACTGTAGCTTAGAAATTGGTAATAATTTATTCACTGAAGAGGACACAGATCCCTTACTCTCAAATAAGAGATCCTTTCTCTCCTATTCCACGAATTGACAGTTTCCCAGATAACCGGAATATTCAATCTACACTGATGGGTCTCTGGTATCAACGGGCAAATTAGCTGCAGTTTTGTCACTTACAAAAAACTCACTATGTCTGTGCTCTGTTTTCCAGGCAGAACTTTATGCAATCCTCCGTGCCGTTGAGTGGAGTGGTCACCATTTTCATAGCAAAGACATTACCATTGCCTCTGATAGCACTTCAGCACTCTCAGTCATCCACAAGAGGACCCTCCACCCTATGGTTGCCAATATACAATCTATCCTTCTCCACTCTAGCAACAGGTACTCATTCCAATGGATTCGTTCGCATACAGGCATTGCCAGCAACAAACTATCTCGCTAAAAGTGCTGATATCAATACCGTTATACCGTTCGCCTACTATAAGATTTCAATTCAAACTTTGAAGAAGCTTTGAACAGTTTGTACAGGATTGGCAGAATGATTGGGATGAGACGGGAATTATTATCATTACTCGTATGTGGCTAGCTCACGCATTGGAAAAATCTAATTTATTCGTGTACGCACCAGACGGAAAAACAAAAAATATCATGTATTCACAAGCATTGCAATAAATAAATAGAATTGAAACGACACTTTGAAATGTTTTCCGTATGAAAATGAATAATAATAATAAGTTTCAATAAAAATGATAAAATGTGAATTGAAGTTTATCATAATGAGTTTGCTTGAATTCTCTTTCTTCTGCGATCGCAGCAATGCGCGACAGGTAAGGTAGTAGAGTAATAAAGTAGGACTAGTCAAATTATATTGAAATGTGTGATCAAATTTCATGTGTTAAAAGCACTAATGATCATCACATCTGTCGTTTTCTATAAATGCTTAGTAACCCACTTAACTGAAACATTTCTCAAAACATATCTATTTATTGCACAGTAATTAACATTCTACATTATTTTTTGTTCGAAAATATACTGAAGTGTAAATTACACAATACCATTTATTTCTCACTTCCACAAAATAGAATACTATTTTTTTCTTGTTGCTCAAATCATAGATTTTGTACTTCTTTGGCTCGCTTACTTGTGCACTTAACTGAAATTGCTTACGGCACAAGTATAAAATTAGTCCATTATAATAACTACAAAACATAGCAATGACCATTGATACAAAAAGTACTTGTTTCTATCCACTATATATTATCTTTGGGGCGTTATCAACTCATAGCAAATAAATAAGAGAGATTTCTGTTTAAAAAGTTATATTTTGATATAAAGTTATATTTTATATTTTAGAACGATTTAATAAATATAGAGGAAACTATTAAAAAATTGTTTATACAAGGTATGTATAAAAATATCAAAAAGTTTGTCAGGAAAAATATTGAATTAATAATTTTTACTGTTTATTCAAACATGGCAAACTATAGTGACATTTCCAATTACACGATTATTCATTCTTGCATATGCATTCTTGATCTCCTGAAATTGATGTTCTCCTTGCGCATACCCTATGACATAGAGCAAAATTTGTTACAATTTCTACCAAGAGTTATTTGTCACATAGCACAAATCTCTCTCCAGTGTATAATTGGGAAATACGTTCCTCTTCTGTTTCCAAGAGTCATTTTTATTAGCTAATTGAACTTCCAAGATAATCTGTAGATCGCTTCCTGCCCTGTCCACGTCTGGTATTTTTAGCCTCACTGTAGCTTCTACTTCGGCTACAGAAATCTTCATCTTTAATATTTTTTTCTATTGTGCTTCTAAACCTGTTTGTAGGTTCACTCGCTTCTTCTCAACTTCTTCTTTTCTGTTCTTGATTGTAAAAACATTAATCACTTCCATATTAGAATGAACTTTGATGGACGAATCGAGAATAGACACTTCGAGTTGGTTGAATGGTGGCTGTTCGTTTTTAATTCTTTTTCTGAATATAAACATTGAATTCAACTAATTGACGTTGATTTTGATCTAGGGTGTGAATTATTTCTTGTAGCTTCTCTTTGGTAATAGCATTTGCTACAGTATCATTAGGAAGGGAAAATATTAAGAGTGAAACGAACACGGTTTTGTACTCTTAATGCATTGCATATAATCTGTACTTCATAAGTTGCACAAATTGTAATCTTTCGTCCATTACCGGATTTTGTTACTATTTAACGAAGTGTTACTGGAAGATAATGCATTATTTATCAAATTTTCTATCAATTTCAATGGCAAGTATGCCTAATAACCGGTTAATGTGACTAATTATAAACATATAAGAGAAAGATTTCACATTCTTAGAACTCGTCAATGATTCTTCACAATAATCGATGATTATGTGTAACTAATCACTTTACAACATTTACAAATCTATACGTGTGTTAATTTGCTTATATTTTCTTTTATATTAAACCCAAGGTCTGACCTTAATTTACTTATACAGTGGAACCCCGGTTAATGAACGCCCTGGTTAACGTCCGAATCGGTTAACGAACTTTAATTTTGCAAAAATGTTGTCTGGGATAACAAACGTAACGGTTTTTTTGTGTCAAATTGTCGTTGCTGTTAGGCATGCGTTAGTTAAGCATTGCTTTTCAGAGTGTGTTTGAGCTAAACTTTTTTTTTCAGTTTGTGATTTATATATTTAATCAATATGGTATTCAAGAAAGGGAAAAGTGATAGTGGCAATAGAAAACGATCATGCGATATGAACGACAAAGCGCTATCGCATTTGAGAAAAATNTTTTCTTGTTGCTCAAATCATAGATTTTGTACTTCTTTGGCTCGCTTACTTGTGCACTTAACTGAAATTGCTTACGGCACAAGTATAAAATTAGTCCATTATAATAACTACAAAACATAGCAATGACCATTGATACAAAAAGTACTTGTTTCTATCCACTATATATTATCTTTGGGGCGTTATCAACTCATAGCAAATAAATAAGAGAGATTTCTGTTTAAAAAGTTATATTTTGATATAAAGTTATATTTTATATTTTAGAACGATTTAATAAATATAGAGGAAACTATTAAAAAATTGTTTATACAAGGTATGTATAAAAATATCAAAAAGTTTGTCAGGAAAAATATTGAATTAATAATTTTTACTGTTTATTCAAACATGGCAAACTATAGTGACATTTCCAATTACACGATTATTCATTCTTGCATATGCATTCTTGATCTCCTGAAATTGATGTTCTCCTTGCGCATACCCTATGACATAGAGCAAAATTTGTTACAATTTCTACCAAGAGTTATTTGTCACATAGCACAAATCTCTCTCCAGTGTATAATTGGGAAATACGTTCCTCTTCTGTTTCCAAGAGTCATTTTTATTAGCTAATTGAACTTCCAAGATAATCTGTAGATCGCTTCCTGCCCTGTCCACGTCTGGTATTTTTAGCCTCACTGTAGCTTCTACTTCGGCTACAGAAATCTTCATCTTTAATATTTTTTTCTATTGTGCTTCTAAACCTGTTTGTAGGTTCACTCGCTTCTTCTCAACTTCTTCTTTTCTGTTCTTGATTGTAAAAACATTAATCACTTCCATATTAGAATGAACTTTGATGGACGAATCGAGAATAGACACTTCGAGTTGGTTGAATGGTGGCTGTTCGTTTTTAATTCTTTTTCTGAATATAAACATTGAATTCAACTAATTGACGTTGATTTTGATCTAGGGTGTGAATTATTTCTTGTAGCTTCTCTTTGGTAATAGCATTTGCTACAGTATCATTAGGAAGGGAAAATATTAAGAGTGAAACGAACACGGTTTTGTACTCTTAATGCATTGCATATAATCTGTACTTCATAAGTTGCACAAATTGTAATCTTTCGTCCATTACCGGATTTTGTTACTATTTAACGAAGTGTTACTGGAAGATAATGCATTATTTATCAAATTTTCTATCAATTTCAATGGCAAGTATGCCTAATAACCGGTTAATGTGACTAATTATAAACATATAAGAGAAAGATTTCACATTCTTAGAACTCGTCAATGATTCTTCACAATAATCGATGATTATGTGTAACTAATCACTTTACAACATTTACAAATCTATACGTGTGTTAATTTGCTTATATTTTCTTTTATATTAAACCCAAGGTCTGACCTTAATTTACTTATACAGTGGAACCCCGGTTAATGAACGCCCTGGTTAACGTCCGAATCGGTTAACGAACTTTAATTTTGCAAAAATGTTGTCTGGGATAACAAACGTAACGGTTTTTTTGTGTCAAATTGTCGTTGCTGTTAGGCATGCGTTAGTTAAGCATTGCTTTTCAGAGTGTGTTTGAGCTAAACTTTTTTTTCAGTTTGTGATTTATATATTTAATCAATATGGTATTCAAGAAAGGGAAAAGTGATAGTGGCAATAGAAAACGATCATGCGATATGAACGACAAAGCGCTATCGCATTTGAGAAAAATGTTGATTAAAACAGTAAGACAATCAACTTTACATCAATTCATTGTTCCTTACCAAAAGAGACCTTGATTCGAAGAAACTCCCGATGAATTTTTGTTTATTTGTAAACCCGTTATTTTTTTGGAGGGATTTCTCTTCTAAGCATTAAGCTCCGTATATCTTTACTTCTCTGTCACCAACTCCAACAAACAAAGGTATGTACAGTGCTATTTTATTAAATAAAGTCTACATGTTTGTTGCTATAATGATATATACTGTTTTCATACATTTTCATCAATGAAAGCCTACAGTATTTTACAAATAAAATCACAAAAATTTCAGAGGATATAAAGGATAAATTACATTTGCGTTTATTTCTATGAGAAAAATTGCTTTGGTTAACGAACGGAGTCGCGGAACAGATTAGGTTCGTTAACCGGGATTCCACTGTACTTTAAAGCAAAATGAAATTTAAAAAATGTTTTACTTTCACTTAGCAAATGTAAAACTTATTGTTGTTTTACAATAAGAGTACAGTAAAATTAATACTGTTACGTTGTGCATAAAACATGCGATATTTTAATCAAAGTAATATTTCAAAAGCCTGCATTTGTAACTTTTGTAATTCCTTAAAATAAGTAGGTTGATAATACATAAATTAAAATTTTTTATATTTATAAATTTTGCATAGAAGAAAATGGATAAAGACTACGTTTGGAAGATTTCTGGAATCAACGTAAATCTTTAACTTTTACACAATTAATTATTTAAAGTATTACTTTTTAAAATGAATTTTGTATTGTTTACAGCAATCCACGTGGATGAGTTTTACAGAATCAAAAAAACAAATAACTCATGCTGTTCTTTTTGATATCATTAAAATTTTACTAGAAAAGTTCGAATGTAGGTAAGTTTCTAATTTGCAGGAAGGTTATTAAGTAAAGACTATTTCAAACTTTTTAATAAAAGGAAATAAATACAGTAAACACAACAAATTGTACAGTTAATAAAAATATGTTTTACATTTGAATAAAATTATTTTCTGTAGTTACGAAGTTGTTCATCCAATACCTTCAACGTTTGGCAAAAAAGAAGAAAATGGCTCTTATTCTGGAATGGTTGGCCAAATTGTAAATAAGGTTAGTCTTTCCTTTCTGTATTTATTGTGACGTGGTCACAATAATTAATTGTTTGAAGTATATTTATGTTTATTTTCAAACGGGATGCAATTTTTCATCATATGTGAAAAACAATAAAGGAGATTTTTAACCTGTAGAGCTGTGAGAAAGTCTACCGAAATTTTGTTCGTCGAAATGCATATGTGAAAAACAATAAAGGAGATTTTTAACCTGTAGAGCTGTGAGAAAGTCTACCGAAATTTTGTTCGGATTGAAGAGACATTTACCTATATAATACGTAATACAGCTACCATTTGAAATTCATCATATTTTTAATTTATTTAATTTAAAATATATGGGACTTCGAACTCAAATGTGAGTTATAAATAAACACTTGGCTTTATTTCCATCACTTTTTAGTTGAGTTTATTTATCACTTTTTAGTTCAAATAAAAGTGATGGAAATAAAGCAAGTGTTTATTTATAACTTACATTTGAGTTCGAAGTCCAATATATTTGTAAAACACGGTTTCAAAAACAACATTAAAATATATGCTTTCTGCTTTAAATCAGGCTTGCCTCTGTACGTCATACTTTTTTTTTAACAATAGAGTCATACCCGGTCATCTAACTAACACTTTACATGGAAAAGTATTTGAATTGAAATAATGTGACGTATGAATCGCATCGGAAGTTCATATACAGTTATTCCGAACTCTTCTTCTAACCCTTCCAAATGTTATCTCTAATTATATCTATCTCACTCCGTTCTCGAGAGTAAAGAAAGACAGGAAGACAGACGACAGTGTGAATTTATAAGGCTACATTTTTTAAAAATTGCAGCCCAAAAACTAACTCATGATAATTTGTTCAAATTCATGAAATAATAGAAAGACTAGCAAAAAATACCTAGTTTTGCTGGGGGACTCAGGAAGATATTTCAGTTTGTCCTCGTTATAGTGTATGGTATGTTCTCTGCAGTATGGTAGAGAGTGACTATGAAAATTTGGTGTAAATCAATCAACTTTGGTTATTTGTAAGGAATGAAATCAAGGAGAAGTGAGGTTAGGAGTTTTAAAGTAAAGTATATTTTTTGGAGGGTTGTAGAGACTAACTATGCAAAACTTCGATATAAGCTTCTAATCTGTTATCACTATTAGTTATTAATAAATTCCTATGACACCACTGGCCTTATTGTTATGATTACAGATTGATCACACACTTTTCGCATTTTTATTCATTGATACAATCATGCTGAAATATCATAAATAAAAGAAAAAAATCGGAAAGGTGTACATAAATCTGTAATCATGACAATAAGGTGAGTGGGTTCATAGTTATTTATTGATAACGGAAAATTTGTCCATAGTGCTCAAAAGATGCCAGCGTTTCAGGGTATAGGGAAGAAATTAGAGAGTAGGAGTGAAGAGTTCGAGTACAGTACATCGGTAGCTAATAAGCTTTTTATTGGTCTTGTCATACAAACGTGTTTTGTGGCAATTGTGACTTTTTGTAGGCATTTTATCGTCGATAAGACTCAATCTGACGTGTGTATACGTGAAAACTAATAGAAAAAATTAAATTTTCGTTGATAGATATCACATAACATAACAATATTTTTTAGTTTTAAATAATGAATTAATACTAAAACAACAAACACATATGCCTGAAAATATTATTGAAAAATTTACTCTTCGTCTGGAATTAAATACGCTTTTTTAGTTGTACAAATGTGATAAGAAAAGAATATTATTATAAAAAACGAAAGAAAAAGACCATATAAACATATCACACATAACTATCCAAACTGCCAGAACAAAAACCAAAACCGAAAATGTGCTAATAAGATTAAGAAAGTCCAAAAGTTGAAATATGTCAAAACAAGTTCAATATACACATGAACTTGTTTTTTTCCATTCAGTGAAAAATTGTTACTTTCCTGTGCCTTCTCTTCAAAACAATTTCCTTGCATCGAATTGGCAGAAAAATCAGCTAAATCAAAAACTTTCCACCAATTATTAAACTTCTATATTCTGTAGAATTCAAACCCGGGTTATTGACGAAAGTGAAACATTTCCGATGGCTGCTTACAACGAAGGAATCTTACAATCATTGAAGCGTACAAATGCTATTGAAATATAGCAAAACATTCAACAATTTTGACAAATGTTTGGCCGATTCTTAAAAAAATAATCCAAGATGTGGACCCGAAAATAATATTCCCTCAAATGTATTTTGAATACGAATGTAAAAACTAATAAAATACATTTTTCGAAAGTTTTGTATTTTGTTTTATTTAATAATAAAAAGTATTAATTTTAACTAATATTTTAAGTTCATTGACCAAAAACGAGTTTATCAGCAAAACAGAAAAAACAGTTGGGTTACAAAAAATTATATAAAGCAAGACAATCAATAAAACTAATAATACTTCATATTAATATCATAGGAAGAGAAGGAAAATAAGTTTATCATTTCATATCGTAATGGATTTCAGAAACGTAGCTATACTATCTCGCAAAGTGCATTCAAATTTTGATTGGAAAGAATTCTGTAGATTAAATTTGACAGAAGTAATAGGACAACTTCAATATAACGTTGATTGGGATATTATTTCTGAAAAAATCTTAATAATTAATTTATTAACGATTTTCAACATAAATTAAATTGGACTAAAATTTGGAAAAGCAGACGTTACCTCTTTGATTTGTTACAAAAGTATGTTCATCAAATTAATTCGGACGATGTTTGCCGTCATCAACAGCTAAAGAAAACTTTTTGACTCAATATCATGATCTCCTAAACTGGGATCTTGTTTCTCAACATCAAAGGCTAAGTCAAAATTTCATATTAACTTTTCAACATTGACTCAATATGAAACTTGTTTGTAAATATCAACAATTTTATGAAGAGATTATTAAAGAACTTGAAAACGATGTGGATTGGGATATTATTTCAAAATATCAAGATTTATCCGAAAAATTTATGGACGATTTCAAACATAAACTTAATTGGTGTACCATCATTGGTAATCAATCAGAAACAATTATCAACCAAATTTGTAGAAAATAATTATCATTTTACCCTTATCTATATTTTAGCAAAAATATGTGAAAAGCTATAATTTTTTAATNACATGCTGATAAAGAAAAAATTGTAGGATTACTTACCGAGTGTGCACCGTTCGACAACGCCATTGCTTAAGCTTGTTTTCGTCGCGGAGCAGCGCACAAACGGCGGGCCGCGATTTCTAAGTTATTTTTGTGCGAAAAATTCGTTGAACTTTGGAGACATCATTAATATAAATAATTTTAATGGCCGTTGAATAAGAAATATTTTTTCCACAAGAAATGTATAAAATTACAGTACTGTATTAAACTTACAGTACCTAATTTAGGCCTATATACAGTACAGACGATAGTAAACTCGACTTACCCGCCTAAACTCTCCGTAGCGTGTAAGTAGTTCGGCTGCTCGTCCACTATTGGTCCAGATTCGACCAATCCTGTCGTGACACGAGTCGGCGATGACGTTTTACCGCATTTTACGAGTCTCAGTTAGTGTCTTTATACGAATACGATCGCAATTTTTTGCCGCGATATACGAATCCACATTATATGAACCCGCGATATAGGGGGGTCTACTGTACATTTTTCGTTCAACGATAGATATTAATATGATACGTGAATTCTTATACAGAGAATAGAGATACACTTAACGTAACACTTATAAAACACCAATGAATAGAACTTAATTTATAGTTTTACTTCTCTGAACGGTAATTAATTATTACTTTTTATTATTTATAACTACGGTATAAATATATTCACTTGAATAAATTGCTATAGATTATTTAAGCATAATTTATGTTTTAACTTTTTCATATATTCATTTAAAGTTTGTGCAAGCAACAAACTGAAATCACACACACCTTTAACGGAATCAGAATTTATCAAGTGTATCGTATTTTTATTTACCAATTCAATTCTTATTTCTGGTTAGCAACACGAGAACAGTAAAATTAACAATGGTATGTGAAAAAAATATGATTCTAAAAAGAGAGCAAGGGATAACAGGGAATTGCTTTTATGCTTACTTAATTTATTTGTTTTGCAAATAATAAAATACTTGATAAAGAAGTGGATCCCGAGTTAAAAACGTATACATGGTTTCTGACTACATTAATATTTTTAAAGAAACGGTAGCTTATGTTATTAGATGGAAGAAATTTTGGATAATTGAAAGCTTCGAATGTACACGAAACCAACATTATTTCAGAAACGGCCTGTTTTATTGCTTTTAAAAAAGTAAGAGAAAAACAGCATATAAGAGTCTATAATAAATGGGATAGCGTACTTCTGCTGGCTGAGAATAATAATGTTCGTGTCATCACGACATTGATATTTTAATATTCAATCCAACCGCGCCAATTTTCTTCCAGATTTGTGAAAAAAATATTCAGTATTGCATTCAAATTTATATCACATTTAGATATTCAAGTAAATTTCCTTGATTTACAGAAATTTCAAGTGAAGATGAAAGGATTTTTCAAGAATATTTCAAAATTACATATATTAATTCTTGTGATAACTGATGTAGAAATTATTATAAGTGATCACGCACGTCCTATTAAATCCAGAACGTTTATTGAAATAATATACCGAATGGGCTATTAAATACGAAAATTGAAATAATAAAAATAATTTATCTTTTCGTTATATTTATTGCCTCTAAATTATATATTTTTAATACAGATTCTTATTATTTTATTATTAAATGCAGTATTTTATACAAATCAATGAGATTTATTGAAAACGTTTAAATTTAATTTATAAAATGAATACTTCCTTTAAAAGTGCACACGGTACTGTCTATGGTCAGCAGAATAAACGATTGAAGAAAGACGATCTAGTAAAACATCTTTATTCCGATTTACTTTGATCGTTGAAAATATATCTTATTCAGGGTAAAAAGATTTCAAGTTAAGCGTTAAAATATAATCTTTCCTTATGTAAGTACTTCAAGTCTATTTCCTGTTTGTTCTGTATAATTTCTTATTTATAGTATCGTTATGTTATAATTGTTAACACATAAAAATTATCACAATTGCAATGAAATTTATTAAACTCACTTTGTAATGTTACTGAATTTAATTATAATTGTGGCTAACTACAAAGTCACTTAAGTGACTTCGAAGTTAGCGAAAATAAACTTTTGAGTGAAAGATATTTAAAAATTAAATTTTGTAAGATTTAATAAAAAAGGAAAAAATATTTAAAAATTAAACCATTTAAGATTTGAAAGTCGTATAAACAAGATAACAAGCAAGATTTCTTCATGAAAGCTGTTTTAAAGATATTTTCCTAATTCAGTTTATAAGTTTTTTGTGTATTTCTTTCCTCTAACCGAGATGATAAATTATTGAACATATTTGCATATCTAAAGTGAAAGACTTCACTTAATATCCATATATTTATAATTGAATATATGCATCTGGAAAACGTTGGCCAGGGAACATAGGTAATTTCTGCAATAATTTTTCTGTTATAATTAATTTATAATATATTTAATAAAATTGTATTATTATACAAACTTCTTGTTAAAACTGTAATGTATATGTTACAGTAAAAGTGATTTACCGGTTATTATAATCATAATCGTATTGACCATAATCAGCATTCATCTTTTTGGGTTTGATAAATTTAATTTAATGTCTCACTTTTACTGGCGATTGTACATCATTCTCAAATGAATTTAGTAATTTGATAAATATTGTGATATTTTTTACGATCTTTCTTGCTCTATTAAAAGAACTCGTGCATTTAAACCAGGGCTGTGGAGTCGGAGTCGTGGAGTTTTGGTGTTTTGGCCAGAGTCGGAGTCGGAGTCGTCAAAAAATCCGCCGACTCCGACTTCCTTTTTACTTACCAACTTGTTATGTACACTCACTGCCAAAAGTTAAGCACGGAGCAGAAAATATTCATGTCTGGAAAGAAATTGGCATTTGAGAGGCTGCAATTTGCTGCAGAGGTAGGTGGAAATATGCAAATATGTTACATTACTATAAATTACGGTTACATGTGGCAAAATATGCAAAACTGGCAGTCATATAAGAAGCCAGCCTTCTGAAGTGTGAGAGGAGTTGCATGTAAGTGCCGAGAAAAAATGTGAGAACTGTCATACAATTAGTGTGCATGACTGACATGTTTCAATGACTTCCAGAAGACGAATGACATACAGTGAGCACTGGTAGTGTGTGGGATGCTTTGAAGCAGGACAATCAATCACAGATGTTGCTCTTTTCTTCGGCATTCATCATTCTGTTATTTCACGGTTATGGAAACAATTACAAACAAGCCAAACAGTTGTCTGGAGACCTGTGGCTGGTCGCCCAAGAATTATGACCCCTGCAGAAGATGCTATATTGATGTTGTAGCCAAGCGGAATCAAAGAGCAACCTCTACACGTGTGACATTGATAGTTGCAGCAGCCATTGGTAAAACGATATCTGCTACTACTGTGTGCCGAAGGCTACACATGAAAGGACTGTACGCCTGGGTACCATGAGTTTGTGTTCCACTATCCATCCAATCCAGAGGCACATGATTAAAGTGGTGTCAGAAAGATGTGAATTGGACTGTGTCTAATTGGTGGAACATTATGTTCACAGATGAGTTGCAATTTTCCCTGGAGTCAGATGACAAACGTGTAAGAGTATGGAAAGAAAAAGGCACACGCAATCAACCCCAGAACATCATCGAGCATCACGCATTCCAAGGTGGAAGCATTATGGTGTGGGCAGGCATTTTGTTGGGATATCACACTGACCTGCACAACTATCGAGGGGGTTCTGTGATGGCTGTCCGGTATCGGGATGAAGTCCTTGAACCCATTGTGAAATTGTATGCTGCAGCAGTTGGTCCTGCTTTTGTTTTAATGGATGATAATGCATGACCCCATAGAGATGTCCTTGTCGACGACTACCTCGAGAATGAGGAAATAGCGCATATGGCTTGGCCAGCATATTCGCCAGACCTGAATCCCATTGAGAATCTTTGGGATGCCCTTGGCTGTGCTGTGTGTGCACGTTTCCCACCCCCTGCCACTCTCAGAGTTGCAAACTGCTCTACAGGAGGAATGGCACTTATTTGACTCTGGTGTGGTTGATCATCTCATGGAAAGCGTGGTTACATGCTGTAAACTTTGTGTAAGGATATGGGGTGAACATTTANTTTAATAATTTGAAATGTAATATATTTAAAATCATGTAATACCTTTTATGATCAGTTACATCTTCATAAATATTTTTTAGAGTTTTCATAGCTTCTCCATTATTTGCAAGTGTTTTATTTAATAATTTTAATTGTGATCTTAAATAATACCACATTTCTGTAACTCCATTTTCTATTTTTCTTCTAATTACTTCAAATTCTTTACTGGGTTCAACATAATCTAAAATAAAATTATAGACAAGATAAGAATCTCTTGTATATCTCTCTACATATTAAACATTAAATTCAAATTTTAAAAAAATATATTAAAATTTGTGTGTAAAAATTAAATAATCATAATTAATTAATTAATAAGGCATGGGACTGTGTCACTGTTTTTTAAATACGTGGTCTTATTTTGTGCTTTTATTAGCTACTTTATCAGTTTCATTACTTTTTGTGCTACATAATGTATTAATGATCGCAGGGCAATGATTATACATGTTCTTGATGCAAGTTTTCTCCATTTTCAAGTTTTCAAGCATAGGTTTGTTGTTATCTATACATTATGTTTTATTCATTTGTACAGAAACTTTATATGATATGATGATCTGAAAGTTATTTAAACTTAAACAATTATCAAATCATTGTAATTAATACTGTATATTATATATTTTTTAAATTATAGAATTAATAATTGATGTCATTCTTTGATGAATTGATTTATCACAATCAATACAAAGATAACTGACAAGATGTGAAATGTTTAATTCTGAATTTTTCAATTAAATAAGGATTAATCTTTTATATGCCATGGCCAAGAATTCTTTACAACTCTGCTTCCATTAAACTTGCTGAGGTCAAGATATCTTGACATTTTTCTTTTTATAAGGAGCTCCTATACCTTTACTTCATGTTCAACCACTTTCTTTTAGTCCTTCCTGCAATTTTCTACCTATTTACTATCATTATCAGTGATTTCACCTATCAGAACAATGATCTGTGCCAAATTATGACTAAAATATGTCATCTTAGCACTGGTATGTGCTTTATATTATACAATATTCTTCATTTTAAAATAATTTTTTTGAAAGAATCTTTCTTATTAATAAATATTAGTTTATGGGAGATTCATATAATGTAAAATTCCCTATAAACTAATTAAGTTCACTGATATTAGATGTCATTACTGAAGGTGACAGTTTATCTATATTAGTTTCCTGATGTTTCTTTATATTTATTATATTGAAAATGATTGTTTTATTTGTCAGATGTGATATCTTGTAAATTTATGTATTCTAATGCAAAACTTTAGCAGTTTTCTCAAATACTATAATTTAATTTAGAGAGCTGGTTCATAGTAATTAGCAACTTGAATATAATGCTGCCATCACATTCACTGGTCAAAATAAATTTATTTATTACACAATATTTTTAAAAATGGAAAGAAATGAAATATATTATCACTATAGTACACAAAAATTTAATAATCAGTTGAAACTGAAAAATATAAGTTAAGGTTAGACTCTATTTTCAGAAGTGGCTTTACTGCAAACTCTCTACAAACTACTAGTACAGGGAAACTGATTTTTGTCCCTGGAGTAGTGTTAAATAATGTGGTCTTTGCAGAACAAGAAAACGTGTGTGTTAACAATAGGGAAAAATACAAAGTTTTTAAATTGGTATTTGTTTGAAATTCTAGTTTGAAGTGATATATGTAAATACAAAGGATAAATAAAATACATAGTAAGGTCAAAAGTTTCTGGCCTGAACCTAATTTAGTGCAAGAAAATAAATTTTTAAAATTACTTTTCAATATTGTCTCCTTGTATGTCAACACATTTCTTGCAGTGCTTTATTAACATTTCTATACCCTTATAATTTTTGTAAGGGTATAGAATAATTCCACAGTCCAAATTCTTTTCTTCAAAATACACCATTATTAAAGAATTACTGAAGATTATAGTTTTTCATCAGTCTTGAATTTTTTCTCTCAAAAACCTAATTTTACTTTTGAGTACTAATAATAATTACTTTGAGCCAGATCAGGCTGTAAGCTGGGTGATTTAGTTCCTTTAAGCCACATTTTTGAATAGTAGTCTTCGCAAGAATTAACATATGCACCAATTCATTGTTGTGCAACAGTGACACACTGCAAGACAGCTTGCCACATTTTTATTTAATAGCATTCCTCAAATGAAGGATTAAAAAAGTATAATATTCTCTGGTGATAGTGATATTGTGTTCTTTAAAATCAGTCAGAAAGATTCCGTCAAAATCCCAAAAAATTACGGCCTTTTGAGAGATTGCATCTTTACTCTCTTGGACCTTGGAAAACCGTGATGACATTCCATCAGTTTTCTTTTTGACAGATCATAATAAAGAACTATAGTTTCATCCTCAGTAACAACTGATTCAATAACTTCTTTCTCTTGGCATTCACAAAGAGAAAAAATTAACTGGCATCATCTCACTGACTATTTCTTTTGAATCAAAGAAAGAAATTTCAGCACCCATTTTGCACTGGCCTTTATTCATATCAAGATGTTCATAAAAGACCTGCAGCACAACAGTTTTGATACAGTATGTCTTGTTGCTAATTCCTTGGTCTTTAATTACCTCTTTTCAAAAACTCTTTCTTCATGTAATGGATGTTTTCTTCAGTAATTGCTTCTGCAGGTCTTCCTTGGCACAACTTATTTTCAATGGACTCTTCCCACTTATAATTGTTTTTCCATTCTTTTACACTGGAATATGAAAGAAAAAGTCTTCATAAACAGCATCTAAGAGCTCTAATCTCAGATTGACTTATCCCTCTTTTGTTAAAAATTTTATCACAGCTCAATACTCAATTTTAAATGTTTTCAAAATCCATTTCAATTATACATGTTAAATTGACAATATCTCAGTAACAAATTAAAAATTTTAATGGATTCAAACTTTAATTTATATTTTTTAACAGATCAATTAATCATCCAATGACAAAATAATACACAATCTACTGCTTAAAAGAAGTCAGGTTGAAAATTTTTAGACATTACTAAATATATTTTTTAAGAATTTATTACTTTAAAAAACTGCACAAATATTCAAATAAAATTATGCTATTTTTAAAAATTTAAGCATGTTTTAGTAAGGAGGGCAAGTTTGATTTGATAGCCTCAACTTACAGATAAAAGTACTAAAAGAGATTAAAAACTTATAACAAAAATTCACTTATTGTATTATTTAAATATTTTCAACATTTATAATAATAATAATAAAAAAAAAAAACTTAAAATTACCTGAATTAACAGTTTCTGCTATCTTTTTATTTTGGAATAAATGGTCCGCTTTTGATAATTTTGCTCGAAGAGAATTCATGCTATCACTATAATCACTGTTTAAAGCTGAAGATCTGAAGAAGAAAGAACAAAATTATTAAAATCTTAATAATAATAACTTTCTCACAAGGTACTACAACCTTGCTGTGATATGAGAGCTCAGTAGTTCTTATGAACCACAGAGCTATGCTGACTGGAACAACTGCTCCTGGTAGGGTCACACTCATGCCAGTGAAGTCTGTGGGGAAAAATGATGCCAAGAGTGACTGAATCCACATCTGTGGAGATCTAACGATGGTAATAACATGATCCAAATGTAATACCAACTCAGACATCGCCCAAATTAACAAGGATTGCATTCATGAGTTAGGGACAGGCTCACCTTTGAAAAATCTGTCACAGTATCCCTTGGCCAACAGTGGTGAAAGTACAGCTACTGCAATGCCCACACCAGTTGTGAAAAAACAACTGAACCTTCATCTCTCTGAGGCAATCTAGCCACAGACCACTAATGCAGGTAAACCACACCAATAAATGAAATCAACACCAGAAATGAATGAGTTTATCATCTATACATACTACACCATCACAAAACTCAAAATAAGCATGACAGCATACAGACAACATATATACCATACATTAACACAACAATATCCTCACCTCATTGACACCAAACAAAGGGTTGTTGACAAAAAAAAAATCAATTATACACAACAACCTTATCCAACAAGCAACACTTGAACTTATCAAACAGGTTGCTGATCAAATACATCAACAGACAGAAACATTTAACATTAATGAAGATCATGTAACCTGTCATGATAATCCAGCAACACACTACAGCATACATATAACTACCACCACTAATGATACCAGACACTTCCTCATCCACCACTGACAACGGAGACATAGATTTAGTTCATATGCTATCACTTTTATTATAGGAAACTCTCACTAAATATACAGGTACAGATCCCACACAAATATCATAACTCAACATGTCTAAGGTAATAGAAAAAACACTAAATTATGTAAACACTCACTTACTACCACACTATATCCATTTAATTTCTACATTCTCAGACATTCATACATTAGTTTATGCTAGGGCAGTCACAGTAGTGACACATCATGAACAGAAAATACAATTGCAGACACAAAACAATTCTATCAAAAGCCTGCCTGGCAAAGAAGAATAGAAACACAAATAAATGACATTAGACAGCAATTATGCAGGCGGACACAATATGCTAAAAACAACATAACACCCGAATTAAAGAAACAACTCAAAAATGTTTTCAAGAAAATCAAAACACACACATTACAAATACATTGATATGCTAAAACAAAAACTTGCAGCCAAAACACAGACTCAAATGATACAAAACAGGTTCACTACAAAATCAACAAAATAAATTATTTACAAACAATGAAAAACTCTTACAGACAAATTAGTACCAAAACAAACACTGATACACAGTACAGTGGCACACCAACAGAAGAAGACCTCAAAAATTATTGGTCTTCTCTTTGGTCTACTGATGTCAAGAATAATGCTGAAGAAGACTGGATCAAACAGGAGAGCAAAGACATACAGAACACACCTAGTATGCACTGTTTGAAATAAATACATCAGACATCCATTGCACAATGCAGAAAGAACACAACTGGACAACACCTGGTGTAGACAACATTCTGGTACAAAAAGTTTACATCACTGCATCAGGAACTAGCTAAACACTAACACACATCATCATAATCCACAAGACATGCCAAAATTTCCTACTTGAGGCATCACCTACTGCCTAGCCCTGAACCCATTATCCAACATGTTAAACAACATGCATTATGGCTACAATATCAAACATGAAAAAACAACACAGTTTACACTGTCACATCTCGTGTACATGGACGACATAAAACTTTATGCATCCACACAGAAACAACTTCATCAACTCCTACAAATCACACATTCATACACCAAGGACATACAAATGAAGTTTGGCTTAGACAAATGCAAAACACTTCACACAGAAAAAGAAGTCCCAAAGAAAAGAGATTTTGCACTTGGAAATGGAGATTTTATTAGATCCATGGAAGAGGGCAACTTGTACAAGTATTTAGGATTCTAGCAAGCCAAACTAACAGAACAAACACACATAAAACAAAGATTAATTAAAGTATACCAAAGTAGGTTGAATGCTATTCTCAGAACACAGTTAAAACAATAAACACATATATTCCAGTACTCACATATTCTTTTGGAATTTTATATTGGACTCATATAGATCTTAAACAACTCCAAAAGAAAGCAAGAACAACACTTAATAGCATAATCATCATCATCCTAAATCAGCAGTAGAAAGATTAATCCTTCTACATAAAGATGGTGAACATGGCCTGATTGACATAGTTAACCTTCACTACAGTCACTGCAAGAGTTTTTCTACAAAAAACAAGAAACATCACAGTTACATAAAGCAGTAACTCTAGCAGACTTAAATAGCACACCATTAATTAAACATACACTCACATCATACAGACACAACACAACATAAAAAAACAGACACCATTAAGCAATTGTGGGTTCAAAAAGCACTCCACAGCAAACATCCCTACAACCTGGCCCAGGATTTCGTTGACAAAACTGTGTCAAACAGCTGGTTAGCTCTCGCGGATGCCTCTTTGGGGAGATGGAAGGATTCATGATTGCCATACAGGATCAGGTCATAAATACTAACAACTACAGAAAACATACTCAAAGATACAACACTCACAAATGACACATGCAGAAAATGTCACATCACGCCAGAAACTATACTGGTCTAATACAACACATCACTTCTGGGTGCAAGCTCTTGGCACAGACAGATTATTTACACAGACATAATCAAGTAGCAAATATAATACACCAAGAGCTTGCAAAGAAACAGAAATTGGTAGACATTCACAAACCATACTACAAGTATATTCCACAGACAGTATTGGAAAACAACACGTGCAAACTGTACTAAACAGAGCCATAATCACAGATAAAACAATTTACCACAAAAGACCAGACATCACACTCATTGACAAACACAATAGAATCACACACATTATAGACATCTATCACAATGTACAAAACACATAAATTGAAAAAAATCAGCAAGTACACAGAACTCGCCCAGGAAATAAGGCATCTGTGGAGGATGGATAAAGTGCTTATTGTACCTGTCATTCTCTCCTGTACAGGTGTCATACCACACACACTACACAAAAGCCTAGTCACATTACAATTGAATAGAAACACATACATCACACTACAGAAGGCCACTATATTGAATACATGTCATATTGTTAGGAAATGCCTGAATACAGACACATTGACACAGTTTTTTAATTTTTCTGTTTTGTTTTGGTTACTATGCCTTGACTCTGGTCCAGCATAGTACACTGCCACTGGTGTCAACCGAGTATAACTCACAAAACCCAACATAATATTATTATTATTAATTATAATCCATGTTTTAAAATCTATATGCTAATTTTTTACATTNTATGGTAGGTTAGTTTAGTTAGTAAGTTAATGTTTGAAAAAAAAAAAAATAATAATAAAAATAAAATAAAAAATAAAATTGGGGTCTTGCTCATTTGTCTCTGTCAGTCTGTTCATCTTGTCTAGTTTGTCATGTGTTCGTTTGCTTTTCACATTGTCTGTCTAGTTGTTACATAGTATTAAGATTTGCAATCGTGTTCAGTTTTATTAGTATTAAGTAGATATAAGTCTTCCTACTAATAGTCACTTGGCACTAACTTCTACACTTATGAGGAGATCTTACGGTCTAAGAAATTCAGTTCGGGACTTCACAGGTTAGTAGTATACCACCCAGAAGAATTGTAAAGTGCACTAGCCAGAAGAATCTGAGAAAAAGGGCTCTAAAGTTTTATGCACAGCTCATATACTGGATGATTTTACACTATGGCAGCACAGCAAAATGGCTGAGTCTGTAGCAAACTCGCTTGTCATGCATGCAATCTAGACTCAATCTCTTACCTTCAGCTGACCTTTTTTTTTTTGTTTTTAATTGTTTTAAAAATTATAACAACTTTTAAATAAAGTTAATGACCTAAAAATATTATCAATTAAATCATAAATAATTTTATTTTATTTATGAAATGACCATCTGCCTATGTACTGTACAATAGGGCAACAGCTACACTCTAGGTACGGGATATTTTCCTCCAGTTACAGATGTTATGTTGCCGGCAAATACGTTTAAAGGTAAAGTTGCCTTTATTACCGGAGGTGGCACGGGACTGGGCAAGGGCATGACTACGTTACTCTCGACTTTGGGTGCCCAAACTGCAATAGTTAGCAGGTAATGTGCAAAGATTTTCTATATGGTTAAATTTTAAGTTAATGTGATTAAATAGATTCTTATTTTATTGAAATTAATTTACATTTTTTATTTTGTGCTTCGAAAAAGTATAATAAATTACTTTTTCAGAATACTGTATACGTAAATTTTCATGTAGTTTTTATTATTAATGCACCGATCAAAACAATTAGCGG
>NW_019384653.1:602543-605962 GCF_000671375.1 Centruroides sculpturatus | reverse complement strand
CGGACGTGGCCTGATTGACATAGTTAACCTTCACTACAAACAAATACAGTCACTGCGAGAGTTTTTCTACAAGAAACAAGAAACATCACAGTTACATAAAGCAGTAACTCTAGCAGACTTAAATAGCACACCATTAATTAAACATACACTCACATCATACAGACACAACACAACATAAAAAAACAGACACCATTAAGCAATTGTGGGTTCAAAAAGCACTCCACAGCATACATCCCTACAACCTGGCCCAGGATTTTGTTGACAAAACTGTGTCAAACAGCTGGTTAGATCGGGGATGCCTCTTTGGGGAAACGGAAGGATTCACGATTGCCATACAGGATCAGGTCATAAATACTAAAAACTACAGAAAACACATACTCAAAGATACAACACTCATGCAGAAAATGTCACATCATCCCAGAAACTATACAACACATTACATCTGGGTGCAAGCTCTTGGCACAGACAGATTATTTACACAGACATAATCAAGTAGCAAATGTAATACACCANTTACTAGCCATATTACAAGCAATCCAATAACAATCTTTCCAATGCTAATTCCCATTTTCTTTACTATTAAAATTTAAAAACAATAATAATTATTAAAATTATTTTCAATCACATAAAACACTAAAAATAATTTTCATCTTTACCTAACTTAACAAAAAATAAAATATTTATTTGCTATAATTTAGAATAAATACAGTATAAAGATAAAATCACAATGATGAATTTTTAAAATGTTTTGCATTAATAGTACTGTTTCACTTAAAGTACAACGTCCAGAAACTATAGATTTATATATTTTTTAAATATAATTATTTTCTTCTAGTAGAAATTAGTATATAAACTACAAAATTTGCTTGTATATATAATACTATGCAACCATTACTTATTAAAGACATAAACAGGTACTTTTTTGTTTTTAAAGAAAGCTCTGCATTGTTGAAATTTAACAAATCACAGTTAACATACATATAAGATGGAGATGTGTCAAAAACTCAAATTATAATGTTCAAATAGCAAACTTTGTCAATCCATGTTTACAGTAAAATCATAAAAAGCTCTATTGGCAATATTAGGAAGCCTAGGACAAAGAAACTCATATTCTTATCATTAAATAAAATTATAAGTTAATCTTCTGATTCAAATATTATGTGTTTAAAATAATTTCAAGAGTTTTTGGCTAAAAAACATATTCATTGCAAAAAATGAAACAAATTATATTAATCCCTTTGTTTTCTACAGTTTTTTCAATTCTACTGGCATGAAATGATGATGACAGAAGAATTCATCTTTTGAAACAATCCATTCATCAAAAAATTTTGCACTTCAAAACTTGTGAATCTCTTATCTTTGAGCATGTGTTGCATCAATTGGAAAAGATGATAGTCTGATGGAGCCAGATCTGGAGAAAACACAGGCTATGGAAGGACTTCCCATTTCAGATCCAACAATGTTTGCTTCATAGAATGCTCAACTACACCTTGCTTCAGCAGAGGCAATCTATGATTCAGCATTATCATACAAAAAGACCACTGTGTCATTTATTTGCAAGTGATGAGCATTTTTGGTCCTATGCACACTTTAAACTGTACAGTTGTTATTGACAGCATTCCACTGTAACAGTTTTGTTTGATTTCAACAGTCTTTAGTACTGTATACCTTCTTGATCCCACCATATACTGAGCATAACCTTGCAACTTGAATATTCTGCTTTGGTATTGATGTTGACTGTTAGTCAAGTAAATACCAATTGAAAATATGGTATTGTACATTTCTTAATATATATTTTCAATTGGTTCCTAATGTTAACTGTAAGAAATTATACCATTCACAGCTGAGGATCAAATGGTAATATGCCAACAAATCAAATTTTGCAAAAAAATAAACCAAATATTTAAGCTCTGCACCCTCGAAAACCTTTTAAAACATATTTTATGTAGGCTAGTAACCTCATATGTAATTTTCCTATTCAAATGCAACCATACTGCTGGTCTAATAAAAAGAAGGGACTGTTGCAGATGGGGATTTAAGTAATTCAACCAAAACTAGTTGTTTACCTCCTCCTGAAAGAGAGGATGATTGACAACTACTAATTAATACTAGTCTACTATTAATATTTGAAAAGTGATCAGTGTTGGATAGATTGTGATGGCTCCTGCATGTGATTGAAGTTGCTAACTTAAACATCCAAGAGACTTATAAAAACTTGTTTAAATAAAAAAAATCTTGTAAAAATGTGAGAATAATTGCTTTTATGTGATGATAAAGTATTTTTATTTTTTCAACAGATTGTATAAACTATGTGGGAAGTATGTTCTCATAAATATTGTGTTTATAGAAAATTTATTGGGCTGCAATTTGAAAAAATTGTAGACCTATAAATTCCAACTGTCATTTGCTTGTCTGTCTGTCCTTCCTTAATCTCGAGAAAGAAGTTAGTTAGATGAAAGTCAAAACCAGATATGGAAAGAATAAGGACAACAGGCACCAATTAGCTATATAAAAACTTCTAGAAGTCACGTTACTTCAATTCAAAACTTTCTCCTGAACAGAGTTTGAAAGTTAACTGGCACAGGTCTATTGCTAACAGGAAAAGTATGACGTACAGGGGCTAGACACCACGAAAAGAATTGAGAATATTGTGATGATAAACTGCTGCTTGGCACTGTGACATCGTCACAATAAATAACTGTTAGTTAGAATTAATTTGGTTTATTTGGTTACAACAATGCAACGCATGAGCAATATGTCAATGGGGATTCATCTAAAAAACTTTTATGGGAAGTTGGACCCTATTTAGGTGTTATCAACATGAAGAAAACCCAGGAAACTGTATGTGGTCAACCCACTGGCAATGCCTGAACTCATGACTAACTACATACCAGTGTTCAGTGGTTTTATCCAATCGACTACTGGAAGGCACTTATTAGAATTAAGAAAGTACTATTCAGAAATGAAAAACCCAAGCTGTTAGATGTGGAAAATTAAATACTTATAGACTTTTGATTCCATGCAGGCAAGTGCTATATGCTACCTGTCACAGTAGTGATATAGCACATCTATTTTGTACTGTATCATTGTTGCAGTAATTAAGTGAACACAGTCGACCCCCCTATAATTACGGTCCCTATAATTATGATTCCTATAAAACTACGAAAAAATTGTGACCGGTATCCGTAAAAAACAGTAAAAACCCCCTATAATTACCTCAAACGTCATCGGGCAGCCAAACTACTTTCCCGCCGTCCGTAGCGCCACGCTACGGAGAGATTTCTATCGTCTGGACAGTATTATATAAATTATATATAAATTAGGTACTGTACATATAATTATATATTAATTATATATAAATTAGGTACTGTATATATAATTATATATTAACTTAATTTATTGTAACTTTATTATAATTA